>NC_133793.1:17120044-17121918 GCF_003597395.2 Chelonoidis abingdonii | reverse complement strand
GTTACCTAGGGAGGTGGTGGAATCTCCTTCCTTAGAGATTTTTAAGGTCAGGCTTGACAAAGCCCTGGCTGGGATGATTTAGTTGGGAGTTGGTCCTGCTTTGAGCAGGGGGTTGGACTAGATACCTCCTGAGGTCCCTTCCAACCCTGATATTCTGTGATTCATCCCCTGAGGTGTGCCATCTGAAACCGCTCAGGGACTTGGGGTGGGACGGACCCCGCTGTCTCTGGCTCACTGGTGCACATGCAGGTCAGGAGAGATTGAAGGCTTTTCCCATCCAGTGGCTTATGGGAAATGTGTGTGCTTTCCAGACTGCCCACATCACAGGTCCCCCAGCACTAGGGATTGCCACCTGGCAGTTTGGACTCAGCAGAATGGCCAAGGACTGAACAGGTCTCGGAAACAAGACACCATTCTCACCTCTGAAGAGGTCCTGCCAGGTCAGAGGTGTGTTAGTGGGGGCAGTTTGTGTGGGAAGCTAGCACCTGCACCATGGAGGGAGGCCTCCATCAGCCAGCCACACCTGGCTGCTTTGCTGGGGGAGAAGCTAACAGCTGGGAAATCTGTTTGGAGGCTCTGAGAGGTGTCCGTGGAGCTCTACAGCTGCTGTGGATCTGCATAGTGGTTCTAGATAAATAGGATTTCAGGTCTTGCTCACACTCTCCTTCCCAGGATGTCGCTGCCATATGCAAACCGTCTGCCTAGTGCAGGCTTAGCATGAGGTGTAAAAACACCCTCTAACTGAAGCACTAGATGTCCCAGAGATGAGACTACGTTGTGTGGAAGTTTAGGATGGTACTTTACAGTTGACACAGGCCTGAACCAAATCCCATTTCTACGCAACTAAAACCAAAAGGAATAAACACCTGCCCTCAAACAATAGCAAAACATGGAACTAGCAGTACTTTATCCATTGTGCATATCCTTGTGTGTTATTCCCGGTCCCCACCCCTGTGTCTGTTAGTGTGTCTTTTATACTGTGATCTGTATTTGTGTATTGCCTACCATGGTCTCTATCTCAGAGTTTTATACTGTTTCCCATCACTGTAGCCACCTTCTGTGTGAAATCAATAGCACTAGTGCCATCTCTGGATCTTCTCCCTTTTGGGGGTAAAAGCTTTGCCTGGGGTATGATTGATCCCAGTTGAAGACTTTGGGCGCTCTTGAATGTAGTGCGAACAGTAGTAAGAACAGCAGTCCTGGATCCAGACCCCAAACCTGGGAAGAGTGAGTTTGGAGCCACACTTTGTGCCTGACCCCTACCTTTGTGATGGGTCAAGCCTGATCCAAACACTCCTGTACTGGGGTAAGTCTGAATCCAGACTTTGCGACACAGACTCATTCCTGATCTCATATATTCCACCCAGGGAGAAAACAGCACTTTACAGATATTTGTTCCTTAAGCCTCACTTTGAGGTTGGACTTGGTATCATCCCCCTCTTACAGGCAGAAGGGGAGGCATAGAGAAGCTAAATTCAAAGTTAATTATAACAACAATTCTGGCAGGGATATTAAACCCTGTGCTTCAGGTTTAAGCCAGTATCTGACTGGGAGAGACCAGGTGGAGGACTGCTACACCTGCCTCTGAAGCATCAACAGGTCATACTAAAAGGTGAACTGTCAGGCTGGAGGGAGGTTACTAGTGGAGTTCCTCAGGGATCGGTTTTGAGACCAATCTTATTTAATCTTTTTATTACCGACCTTGGCACAAAAAGTGGGAGTGTGCTAATAAAGTTTGCGGATGACACAAAGCTGGGGGGTATTGCTAACACAGAGAAGGACCGGGATATCCTACAGGAAGATCTGGATGACCTTGTAAACTGGAGTAATAGTAATAGGATGAAATTTAATAGTGAAAAGTGCAAGGTCATGCA
>NC_133793.1:17009851-17119624 GCF_003597395.2 Chelonoidis abingdonii | reverse complement strand
CTTTACTGGGCCAGGAGGTCACCTGATCTCTTTGTCTCCAACACCTTCAGTTGGCACCTTTGCAGAGAAGGGGCCCAGGCCATCAGTTGCTAGGAGACAGAGTGCCAGGCATTTAGGTGCACTGGCCCCTTCCTCTGCAGCAATCACACACCCTTATTCCACCACCTAGATATTAAGAACTGCCTAGGGGACACTGAGGCACCAACACAGTATTCAGAGCAAACATTAAGAACATTCCTAGTTCACCACAGGTAGTAGCCCAGCAAGAGGCCTGAGGCTGGGGGTATTAGAGCCAACAGGTGCTGAGACTGCAGGGTAAGGAGCTGTATTGAGTCTTGTGGTAGCAACCTGCGCAGTGACAGGTGAGGCTGAGGGCCAAGGCAGGGAAAGAGGAGAAGACACCAAGGCAGGCAGTGAACACATGGAGTGGAGAGCTGTTTGGAGAGGGAACCTCTGGCCCTGCGTCTCCCCTCCCTCCCTGCCGGTCAGCCCAGGAGAGCAACCCCAGTGTCCCCTCATATGTGGGGATGATGCCCAGCAGGCCAAGAGCGCCACACTTCCCACCCACTGCACTGCCTTGAACAGCCAGGAGCATGCCCAAGGGGTGAGACAATGACTTGAATCCCTTCCTTCCCCCAGCACAGCACCCCCCACTGGTGCTGTGAAACCCCATGACCGGCCAGTTCCTTTAAGGATTAACTAACATAAAAAAAATAAATAACATTGAAAATCAGCTCCGCCTTCACTTACCTGCCGGGATCTTACCTCAGAGCTCTGTGTTTCCTGGCAACAGTGGATGGCATCCCTAACACCTAAAGCAGAAAATTTCTTTGCCTGGCTTTAAGGTGCTTGTGATGTCATCAGCAGTTTCCCAAGTAACAGAGAATCCGGAAGCCAGGTCCTGGCAGGCAGGTAGAGGAGGAGCTGAGTTTCACATACCTTTCTTTGCAGCTGTATTTGCTTCTCTAAAGTTGATGCGTCAGTTCTGCAACCTGTTCACTGATGAATGGGGAGTGGTTGTCCAGTTGCCCCTCTCTGCTCTGCCACCCTCCCTTCGTGCAGGGTCTGGTCAGGGCTGCAGCGAGGGGGCATGTCTGAGTGTCCAGAGGAGGAGAGGTTGTTATTTCTACACTCAGTGGGAGCATATAGAGCTGGATAAGGAAAATAAGAATTGGACTTGTGCCCTTTCTTGCATCTTTCTGATGGATAAAGGAAATATGACAGTTCAAGAAAACAGAGTGTGTGTGTGCAGGAGTGGGGTGGTTTTGTTTGTTAGAAAGCCAGGCCTGCTCTATCCTGCTTTCCCTGGAAGACTGGATAGATGACCAGAGACCTGGTGGGTCTCAGGCCTGGTGTATGCTTAAACCTTTTGCTAGCATAGCTATGTTGGTTAGAAGTATAAAAATAACACCCCACTAACCCACAGAGCTGTGCCAGCAAAAGCCCTAGTGCAAACCACCATACTGGCAAAAATGTCCTTTTGCCGGTTGAACGTATCCCGTGCAGGGAATTGGTGTAAGCTCTACCACAAAAGAACTCTTTTGGCAGGATAAGCTGCATCTCCACGAGGCAGGTTCGTGTACCAGCAAACTGCTTTGATTGTAGCAGTGAAAACTGAGGAATGGTCTAGGAAAGTGATTTTCATCCCACTGTTAGGAGTTGTCTTTGGCCACGTCTAGACTACGCGCCGTATCGGCGCGTTAAAATCGATTGCTTGGGGATCGATATATCGCGTCTAATCTAGACGGGATATATCGATCCCTGAGCGCGCTTATATCGATTCCGGAACTCCACCAACCCCAACGGAGTTCCGGAATCGACATCGATCCCGTGCGGTGAGGACGGGTGAGTAAATTGATTTTAGATATTCGACTTCAGCTACGTTATTCATGTAGCTGAAATTGCGTATCTAAAATCGATTTTACCCCGTAGTGTAGACCAGCCCTTTGACAGCACCTCTAATCTCCTGTAACAGCAGGAGGAGAATCTCCTTTGGTTCCAGATTCACCTGCCTCATCCTTTCAGATGGGGAAATCCAAAGCTCTGGGTCCTCCAGCAAGGCCCAGCCTTGATGATCCTGATATTTCAAAGTTAAGAACAAGCAGAAATGAAATGAGGCTTTTGTCCAGGAGAAGTGAAATAGGGCATCAGCCTTATTTGTAGTGTCCTTTTGCGGTGGCCTTCAAGGCAAAGTGTCAGCCTTGCCACTGAATGCCTGGGCTCTGGAGGCTTTAAGGGTGGCCCATCGAGGTGGGATGGGGGTATATGCCCATGCCAGTATGTTTCTCTGTTGTTCACACCTGGGGTGTGTATCTCCAGTTGAGGAGCTGGCCCGTGAGTAATGGCCTTTCCCCAGCTGACTCCTCTTTCCCGGTCCCGCTCAGCTCTCCGAGGAAATGCTGGTAGCAGAAAGTGGCCTGCGGTCAGCAGCCATTTTGTGCCTGTTGTTATGTAAGTGGATTTCTTGGTCATTTCAAAGGGCTTAGCTGTGTTCCAGGCCTGTCACAAATCCCACCTCTCCTAATCCAGGTAGATCTGTCTCTGAGAAGCTAGGAGAAATCCTGCTTAGCCAGGGCATTCTGGGGTTAAACACTCCTGTCCCTGGGCTGGAGGAAGGGAGTGAGTGAGCCAGAGGCAAGCCCCAGGCGCACATTCACACCCACCCACCCAGACATCAGGGCGCCTGGGGATGCTGCAAGCTCATCAAGGCTCTGGGAAAGTCCCTTAGTTGGGCAGCATTTGACAGCCCTGCCTTGCTGCCTGGCCCCCAGCAGCGATGGTGGGGCTGGACAGGTTATATTGGGATGAAACCAGAGCTGCATGGTGCAGCCACTAGGAATTCCCCAATGGATCCTGTGCTCCCTGCACTGTACTGTGCTCCAGGGGATTTCCCAAGCCTGGGAGACAAGACCCTCTTTTCCAGAGGCAATCCCTCAACTGCCACTGAGTCCAAGGCTGCCACGTGGCACCTTCGCAGAAGGAGTGGTCCTACGGCATAGGAAGCCGAGGTCATCCTGTAGCATCGCTTCTTGGGCAGACTGGCTATGTGATATGCTCATATCCACATCTGTGTGGGGCCAGTGTGCATGAGAAGAGCTGCACGTACACAGCGTATATACAGAGCACACACAATGCAAAGAGCCAGGAACGCGCTCTGTGTTCCCTTTTCTAAGCACACCTGTGTGTGTGCACAGTAAGAGTGTGTAAGTCTCATGAGAGTGTGTGTTTGTGTGTGCAGCAGCTATGGGGTGTCGCAGGTGGAGTGAGTTAGGGAGGTACTGTGCTGGGCTGCCCTGCCTGGTGTCATGCCTTGCCGGGCGAGATCTCACAGGAGGCGATGGCATAGGCGTGGGCGCTAAGGGGACTCCCTGCTTGCGTCCTGCACTGCGTGGGGGGAGGGGGGCGGGGGGCGGGCAGGGCAGGCTCCCTGTGTGCACTCCTTGGTGTGCTCCTGGTCTCTGGGGGCCATTTGGCCCCCTCTCTGAGCACAGGAATCTGCGGTGGGGAGGGGCAGGGTGAGATGGAGGCTGGGCTCTGGGGAAGATCACCCAGCTCTAATGCTGAGCCTGGCTCTTCCTCTGCATGTGCTTCCTGGCCCCCTTTGATTAGCCTCAGCCCCTGCTTTTAACCCTTCGCGGGCAGCTCAGAGGGGTTAGTGAGAACACACAGCTCAGCACAGTACTCGATATGGGAACCCAGCGAACGGGGCCAATGGGACACCGGGGAGGAGGAATGGGGCCTTCCCAGTGGTGTGGTGGGGCTGAGTGACGGGTACCACCACTGCCTGTAACCTTCCAGCACCCGGCCTGCTGGGCACCTGTGAGGATCTCTCAGAGCTGGGGAGCAGTCGTGGTCCTTGGGATTGGTCTCATTCCCTCCTGGTGCTGCCAGGGCTGGGGCTAGGTCTACAGAGCAGCAGTGCTGAAGCTTCTGTGCTGCGTTTCCTTGCTGGAGCCTGGAGGGTTAATCTTCTGCAGCTATAGATGGGACAGCCCCTGCCCCCCTCCCCCCTCCCCCAGCACCTGGGCCTGACTGCGCAGCAGCTGATGTGCATGTGGGAGGATCCCCTTTTCCCCGCTTTATGAATTATGAGTAAGCCCTGGCTGGTGAGACCCTGGTGAGAGAGGCTGAGGGGGTGGACGGGGGAGGTAATTAACAGGTGGAAAGCAAGCTGCTGCCCGTCAGGTCAGCTGAGTCACTGCAGGGATGTGTGTGCGTCTGCACATGTGGCCAGTGTATGTGGGCTCGGGGTGTCCGTTCATGTGTTTGTGGCCATGAGTGGGTGTGAGAACATGTGTGTATGTGAGGGGAGCGTGTGTGCCGGGGGGTGGGTCGTGCACTGTGTGAATGCATGGAGTATATGGGAGGGCCGTGGGAGCATATGAGTGTGTGCACGCACAGCCTGCTGGATGCCAGAGGTCTGACAGAAGGGGAGAAAAGATTGCCTGCTGGCGTGGGCCCCAGGAGAGGCCAAGGGCCCTGCAGAGTTGGCTCTGGCTTCTCAGGGTGAGCTGCCCATTGCAGGTCCATGCTCTTGATCCTTGGAAGATGGGAGCTTCAGCCTCCTTCCCTCAGGGAGTGCAGTTGCTTTTTGGCTTATCTTCAGCACCAAATGGAAAATCCTCCCCGCCCGCAGGGCTCTCCTGGCTTGACTCGGAGCCTGCCAGGAGCATGCTGGCATCCAGAGCAGCATGGCTGGGATCCTGCCCGGGGAACTGAGCAGGGAAGCCTGACTGCTGCTGGCTTTACGGGCCAGAGGAGCGGAAGAGCCTTCCAGCATACCGGAGACCTCTCCAAATTCCCCTCTCTGCCAGCACGCGGTGGAAGGGAGGGGAAGGGAAGCTCACATGCACAAGTACGCTAACACTGTCAAACTCATTACACTCTCCATTTGCTTCTTGCGGGGGGCAGAGCTGTTTCCATGGTGTATTGTGCCGGCCAAGCTGCTGGGGACAAGGCCTGACATCTCATTCAGGGAGGCTCTCGCACGCTGGAGAAAGGAGATGCACGTGTGTGTGGGTGTGCGCATGCACACCCCCCCCCACACACACACGCTGGTGTGCAGGCAGAGCTTGGGGATTTAATGGAATGGCAATATAACAAATCTCTCTGCCTAAGCGGTGACTGAGAGTCAGCGCTCCCTGGACCAACAGGCCAGGCTGCGGCAGCAGGAGAGCAGGGTTCTGTTCCCAGCCTCCCACTGACTCACTCTGAGCTGGTCATGGCCACACTCTGTGCCTCAGTTTCCCCATGACCCTGACCCTCCTCCCCAGTTACTCCATTAGTGTGTGCTGTGCTTGAACACGTGAGTGATGGCCCTCCACTTCCCATTACATTGCCTCCTCTGGGCTCTGCAGCAGCTGGCTGCACCAGGGTTTTGGGATCCTGCAGCCAACAATGACCTTGTTTTGCTTGCGTGACTTTGGTCTGTGGCGTGTGTGCTCGGGGTGTCATGGTCTCAAGATGGAATAACCACATCCTGCGCAGTTCATCACTGCTGGATGTCTGGGGGGAACTGGGACTTCTCTCCGACCCTCCCCCAATCTCTGAGGAGGGCCTAGTTGTGGATGTGGATGGCACTGGCCCAGGCCCCAGGCAGAGACTAGGACCTATCAGCTGAGGAGCTGCTAACCAGGCTCCCTTAAAGGGATAGCAGGCTTGGCTCAGCTCAGTGTGAGCAGCTGGGATTCACCACACTGCCACTGCTCACCTTGCTCTGTGCGCAGGTGCATGATTGGGGGGGAAATATGTCATGTGCGAGTGTGTGTGTGTGCACATTTGTATGTGTGTGTAACTGTGTGTGTATGTGTGTGCGTGTGTGCACATTGGTGTGTGTGTGTGTGTGTATGTGTGTGCACGCACTGTGGAGGCAGCTGAGCTCTCTCTCCTGTGTGGGATGAACAACTGTGCTTTGCCTGGTGCTGTCACTGGCACTAAGCCCTGTCACCTTGTCAGTGGGGACCAGGGGTGGCTCCCAGGTACTGGTGCTGCCCCAACACCCGAGCTGTCCTTACTCCCCGCCTCCCTGATGGTGCTTACGGCCAGGAGAGGGTATTAGCCTTCTGTGCTGGGGGCGAGGAGTGGGCTGTTCCCATTCCCCTCCCTTCCCTATGCAGTGCCAAGGGATTGCATGGCCTCTTCCTCAGGCAGGGGTCAAGCCCAGCTGGCATCTCTGGGTATTGTCAGGGTTTGGGGAATTGACAGCCACTTCCTAGCCTTTGAGCAGTTTGGGGAGGAGCTGTTTTCTGCCACTGAATTATTAACTAGCCATCTCGTCCCCCCTTGGCTCCAGCAGGATCGCCTGGCCCTGGAATGTGACAGCACAACAACTCTTTGCCCCAAGTCCATGGCTGGGGTCTCAGAAGTGCGGTATCCCCCCCATGGCCAATCCCTGGCACTATCCACTCTCTGGCTGACCCATCTTTGCCCCACTGTCTTCGTGGTGCCTCGGCCATGGGGCTTGCTGAGAGGCAGCGTGTCTGGCGTCCCTGGAGTCTGTGGCACCAGCACAGGGGACCCAGCCCTTTGGGCTGTGCTCTGGGCAGCGTGCAGCGTGCTCTGGGTGCATGCGACGGTCAGGAAGGGCTGGCTGAGTGAGCCAGAGCTGGCAAGGCTGAGTGGAGCTGGCAGGTGGCTCGCACAAGCAGCTCCCTGTTCCCAACCAGGCTGGACACCAGCTCAGGGCTCTGCTCACTAATGGCTTCACCCTCTGTCAGATGGGGCAAGGCCTGTGACTGGGCCCATGGGAAGGGCTAGCAGGCCTCCAGCTGCCAGGGCAGAAGAGCAGAGTCCCAGGTGTAGGGCTCCCCTTTCCCCAACTGGCCCCTGCCGCCCCTCCTACACCAGCGCCCCAGCTATGTGTCCAGCCTTCCGGGATCCCCATGGCTGCAGGGTGACCTGCTCGGGTGTGGCAATGATCAGCCTTTCTCCTGCTATCTGCTGAGGTCCTACAAGGATCCTCCTGGCTCTGGAGAATGGCCCCAGGGAGGCAGTCTCCTGCCAGCGTCCCGGCAGCCTGTGTTGTGGTTGGAGCCATGCCCTGGGCTGCAGGGCAGCCTGCTGCTCTGCTGGGAGCAGGCAGCTGGCTCAGCCCCTGCCAGGCTATTCCTGCTTTGCAGCATGTGGGTGACACCTGGGCCGAGGCTGCTGCAAGGAACCCGCCAGGGCAGGGCTACCTGTCTTCCCAGGGCACATGCCGTGGGGGGCAGAGGGTAAAACCTGCCACCTCTAGATGGGAGGGTGTCACCCTCAGGCCTCACTGGAGCAACACGAGGCCCCATGTCCAGCAGAGAGAGGAGTGTTGGGAATGCCAGGGCCGAGAGAGTGTGCATGCATGGGAGGTGGAGTGGGGGGTCTGGCTGGGGGCATGTCAGAGGGTGTACATGGGGCTGTCAGGGTCTGGGGGTTGACAAGGAAGGGCCCATCTGGTATTGATGGGGAGGGGAGTCTATGAGGAGGTGATGGGGCAGGGGTGGATGTGGGGCATGAGTCTGTATGAGGGAGGGGTGTCTGCGCATCCTGGAACACTGCTGACCCGTGGGTGGGGCTGGCTCCTAAGCGCAAGGCTCACAGGCATAGTAGGGCTGTGGGGTGTGATGGGTAAGTGCCAGGCTCTTCAGCCCCAGAGGTCTCGGTCCTGTTCCTACCTTAGAGTGCAGGCAAAATGTAATTCCGAGTCTTGCTGTGTGGGCTGTCTGCTCGAGAGAACACAGCCTGATGCCTTGGGTTGTGATCCAGATGAACCGGCAGAGTCAGACGGGGGTCGCTGGGGGGCTGCTGGCCAGGACTGCGGTGCACTGGCTAGGAGCCTAGCATGGTAACAGAAAAGATGTGGCTATATTTTTAATTCAGGACTGAGGGGCTTTGGCAGAGCTGTTCTAAATCACACTCATCATACATAATCAGACATGGAGAGAGCATCTTTCATCCAAAGCAATCTAAAGCATAACAAACTGAAACACAAACTTGCCAGGCATGACTTTATCCAGCGCTGAAGCGCCGGTGCTCCTCTGGGGTGGAGCATGGCTGCTGCTTAACGGTGCACAGCAATGCTGCGGAGCAGTTCAGGTCAGGCTGTGAAGTACAGCAACAGATCCAAATGAAACTGCAGGTGTGATTTAGACTGAAAGGGTGCAACAGAAACTGAAATGTATCCAGGAACTGGGGCTTAGAGACAGGCTCCAGTGGGGTTTGAGAAACCTCTAGCCCTTAATTTCAATAGACTATCCAGATTCACAAAATGTGGTTTAGTTCAACCTGCGATTTCCTCCCTAAATTGAAACCATTGCTTTGAAAAGGAGTTAGTTCACGTCAGGTATTTCTAACTAACCAGAAGCCTATGCTGGTCTAGCATATATTGTTTGGAGGCGATTCCTGCCCTGCTTCTAGGACGAGCAAGGGAATAGAATAACAGAAGAGACAGTAGTCTAGGCTGTGCATTTGCTAGAGCCAAACAGAACTGGAAACTGAGCTGCTTGGCAGATGTCAATTATTTTCCAAGGCAATTTTTTAAAAATTATTTTTGCAAAATTTCTCATGAAAAGTTTTTGTTTTTTTTAAATCAAAACAGGGGACACATCATTTTTTCAAAGACTGAAAAAAATGTTTTTTGAAAACCCCGTTTTTTTCTGAAAGCTGAAAATTTTTTCCAAAAAGAAAAAAAAAAATTGTTTCCATTTTTTGGTGAAAAACTGGAAAATTTTGACCAAAATGAAAATGTTCTGTGACATTTTCTTTTTCATTTCTGGGCAAAAAACCCCAAAACATTTGGCCAAAAATTGTGCTGGAAACTCCTTCAACTGCAACTCGTCTCCCCAGCTAAGGTCCGTGTTTCTGAGTAAGCTCTCCATAAGGCAGCCAAAATCCCACATCCTTGGGTGCTCTTGGGAGGTGCTTGCCCGGCTGACACCCGGGCTGTGCTGAGCTGTAGCTGGGATTACTCACTTCTTGAGGCTGGTGCCTCTTGCGGGAGGAAACGGATGTTGCACCAGCCAGCAGGAGATCGCAAGGCCCCTGCCCTTCTGCGGGGGCAGAGGCATCCTGATTCCAGAGGGGCTGAGTGCCCACATCTGCCATTGGATTGCATGCGTAAGTACAGGTGGGAGACATTGCTCTGCGGGAAGCCGAGTCAGTGATGTTGTCCCGTTGCCGAGCGGGGGAGGCTCCTCCCTGGTTGCGCTGAGCCAGCTTTCCGTGTGGAGGCGTCTTGCTCGACAGCACCCAAACCAGTCAGTTCCCTGACTGTCACTGCCAAAAACAGCACTGGTGGTTTTCAAGGCAGGTCCATGGCAAGTAGATCACCCTACAGCTGTGTGTTCCAGGCAGCCACTGGCACTGGCTGGAGCCCTCCTGCCCATGGAGAGGAAGAGCGAAGAAGAGGCCAACCCTGGCCTTTGGAAACCATCTGTGCACCTTGTAGTGTGGAGCGGAGTAGGGTGATGCGGGGCGAGGAAGTGGGGGAGGGAACGAGTCTCTCTGCTTGATGCCCCTTAGACATGCTTTCAAGGGCTGTTGGCAAATGCTCAGCAAGGTTTGGCTCCTGTTGTCAGGTGGCACCAGGCAGGTGTGTGGGGCACCGAGCAGCTGGCCACACTCCTAGCAGTCACAAACTCTATCACCATGGGATTGGACAGCCTGGCTGCATCAGTGCTGCCAACCCACACAGGGAGAGCTGGACATGGGGCTGGGCAGGGAGCTGTGTGTTAATAAGGAGGGGAGAGAGAGGGACTGGCCATCTGCCTGTGTGTTTATGCTGTGCTCCTCTCCGTAGTATCCATGCGCCTTACAGTGCAAGAAGAAAAGGGCACTAGCCGAGCAGCGCGTGCTCAAGGGGTTTTGTGACCTACTGCATGGCCCAGTGCCCAGCGTTCTATGGATTCTTGGAAACTGTCCAGTTCAGATGTAGGTCACAGCCTGGAAACTAGCACTGGGCCAGCCTACAAAGAACTGGTTCATATCAGCATCCAAAAGACGGGATGCTTTTCCAAGCCACTCCAGGCTGGAAATTCCACAAGAGCCGGCTTCCTTGGGAGGTGTCTTCTCCCTCCTCCCCATGGGCTGGGGAGAGACCAGGAAAAGAACACTGGTCCCTGCAGTACTATTCCTGCTCCTGCTCCGGCCAGTTCAGAGCAGCAAGTACATCAACTGTGAGCTCAGTCGTTTTCAGACTCAGGGACTGGTCCCAGGTCAGTGCGAGGGTGCAGGCTGGGTCTGACCCAACTCAAGGGAAACCCAGGCTAAGGGAACTTCACGGGGCCTCACCAACCAGGGGAACACTGCTCAGTATTTACTCTCTAAGTATTGTATATCCGCCAAGGGCAAATCGTCTGATCAACCGTTTGGTGTCGCCATCCAATCAGAACTGATGTTAACACATTTCTGAGCCCTGCCATTGGCTGAGGTGGAGACTCATTATGGCGCCGTAGAAATGAGGGCTAGAAAAGCCCTCTCACATCAGATCTAGTCCATCTCCCTTGGGACCCTATGGTCCATGGTCCAGGGCTTTGTCCAGCCTTGCTGGAAATGTCCTGAGCAATGGGGCTTCCATCCTTTCCCTGGAGAGACGGAAATGCCCAGCAGCTCTCACTCTCACATGGTCAGACTGCATTTCTTGTCACATTTTAACACCAGTGAATTCAACTTGCCCAGGGAAGTCTCAAGAATCTGACTAGTAGCTCAATTGCTTCTCATTTTCGTGGTCTAACCCTCTCCTGGCTGAAATGAGGCCGTATTAGTGTGTGACCCTATAACTAACGGTAGCTAATGGGGATCCTCCTTTAGCTCAAGGAGGAGAGACCTGGGTGCTTCGAGCCCCAGCTTAGGGGTTCTGCTCCCCATACTGAATAAGCGAGATGCTCTCGAGGAACCAGTGCAGGGTGTGCACATTCATCACACTTCACTTGTGCACAGCAACTTTCTAACGTGCCACCCTGGGAACCTCTGAGTTGCTGTGCCGGAGGCCCTTCAGTTCCTTGGGTTTAGCTCTCCCTCTCTGGAGCCTCAGCCTGTGGGCTTCACAGATTTGACATTGGGGGCGGGGGTGTTTCTGCAGCCTGGGCAGCAGGGGGCATGTTCTCAGAGCATGTGGCTGTCCATGCTGCCAGCTCCCAGGTGCCCAAGTGCTTTGCTCTGCCCCGAAGCTGGCACAGCTGTTTGCCATCCGGTGGCTCCACTTGCCACCTCAGGTCAATCAGCAAAGAAGCAGCCGAAACTCCAGGGTCTTTTCAAGTCAGCCAAGGCTCTGGGAAGGCCATGGGAGCTCAGAGCCAGGTGACCAAGTGTTCTGCAGACGGCTCCTCCAGGCTGCAGCCTGGGAACAGCGCTGAGAAGGCGAGGAGGGGTCTGGCATCCAGAGGTGAGAGCACCTGCAGCGGCCGTTGGCTTTGCTCGGGGCTGTGAGCACCAGCACCTCTGGAGATCAGGCCCAGGACCTTTGGAGCTCTGGTCAGTTTCCTAAGAGGAGCTGGTTGCAGCTCCCCTCCCCCACTGGCCTTTGGAGTCCTTCAACCCCCTTCCCGCACCTTCAAGCTCCCCTGCTGCATCTTTTCAAACCTGCCCCTCCCTGTAACAGCAAACAAACCAGCTGCAAGCTCCAGTTTTGGGGTGAAGGCTCCCCTACACTCCTGCATCTCTTTCTGTGCCGGGCGTCCTCCCACGTGTACTCTTCCCCATCCCATTGGCCCTGGAGCCACCATGCCCAGTCACAGGGGAGGGTGCCAGTGGGGCATTAGACAAGTACCTAAGGAAAAGGGAGCGCTGCCGCTTTAATTATTTGGTTGCAGTAAGAACTTGGTGTGGAGGAAATTGAACCCAGGGGAAAAAATACTGTAATTTCATGCAAAAATTACATGGCAGCTGTGTGTGATTTACTGCAGCTATTTTGGTGGCCAGCTCTGGGGTGTAATTAGAGTATTCCTGGGGCAGTAGTGAGTGGAGAGGGGTCTTTCCGTACCGGGGGAGGGGCCAGGCTGGACTCTGCCTTGGTTATTTGGGAGCAGGGTGACCAGACAGAAAGTGTGAAAAATCGGGACAGGGGGTGGGAGGTAATAGGAGCCTGTATAAGAAAAAGACCCCAAAATTGGGACTGTCCCTATAAAATCAGGACATCTGGTCACCCTGCCCCCTGGGGTTCCAGCTCATACATTTCGCACGAGTTTTGGCTGTGCAGCCCCCCTGGCCCCAGGTGATTTACAGGTGGAGCTGTGCTGCAGCCAACAGCAGGGGATTGATGCAATATGCTTGGGTGGGCCGTTGTAGGGCTCTGCACCCCTCCTAGCACACACGGGTTGCTGGGGGACTGGCTGGAAGCGGAGAGTCTGGAGCAGTGAGCACAGAGCTTGGAGTCAGGATGCCTGGGTTCTCTGCCAGACTCTGGGTACATCTACCCTGCCAAAAAAGACCCCATGGCCACCAGTCTCACTGAGCCCAGGTCAGCTGACTCAGGCTCACAGGGCTTGTGCTCTGGGGCTAAAACCAGCAGTGTAGCCGTTTCTACTCCGGGCTGAGCATGGCTTGGAGACCCTCCCACCCGCCGGGTTTCAGAGCCCAGGCTCCAGCCTGAGCAGGAACGGCTACACTGCTCTTTGCAACCCCAGACGCAAGCCCTGCAAGCCTGGAGGTGTTGGCGCAGGCTCTGAGACTCACTGCAGGTGTCCCTAAGTTGCTGTAAAACGCAACGAAGAGTCTTGTGGCACCATATAGATTAACAGGCATATTGGAGCATGAGCTTTCATGGGTGAATACCCACTTCGTCAGACGCATGATACACCTAAGTCACTGAGTAACTGGGGCAGATCCCTGCAGCTCTCTGAACCTCGCTTTCCCCATCTGTAACATGAGAGGGGGGAACCTGCTGCTGCCCCAGCCTGGGGTAGGAATGGTGATCTCTAGATGGGCGTGTTACCGGCTATGGCTATGTCCTGCTGTTAACCTGCTCAGCGCCAAGCTCTTGCAATTTTAGCTTTGTCATGGTGAGTGCACGGCTGGGATTTCCCAGAATGCCCAGGAGCCAGCTGCTCAGGGAGCTGGCGGAGCAGTTAGAGAACATGTTTTCCAATTAAAAATGCAAAGGCTCTGTGATGTGCCTGCCGAGCCTCTGTGCACCTCCCAGCTGCAGAGGGAGCAGAGAGGGCAGCGGATGGGTGGCATCATGCTGGTGCTCCTGCCCCAGGCAGCACTCTGCTTCCCCTTCCAGGGGAGCAGCTAGAGCAAAAGCCTCCTGTTCTTGTGCTTTAGGAAGGAAAATGCTCCCGGGGATGGCCCAGCTCCCGGAGCACACCAGGGTGGGGCTCTGGGGCTGGGGAGCGGCACTAGGCTGAGTGAATGTCTGGCATCACCCTGGGCAGCTTTGCTTTTAATCCTGGGATTCCCCCCTTGCCTGAGCCCCATGGAGCCCGCCCATGGCAGGCCGGCCCTGGTACTGAGGGAGAGCACCAGGTGGCACTGTGCCCACGGAGCCCAGGACCTTCCAGGGGATGGCTCTGGGACCAGCCTGTTCCCTACAGCCCGGCTGTCACTGTGGAGTCTCTGCCTGGATCCCAGAAATGTCACCAGGCAGAGTCCTCGGTGCACAGATGGGCTGTTGGATGGTGAGCCATGCGTGGCACTCACAGCCTGGCCAGGGCCCCTTCCCCATGGTCTTGATTTGGTGGGTCCGGATGGACAGTCCGGTGGGAGCATTGGTAGATGTGGTTGGCATGGGGGAGGGGAGGCTCTGAGCTGATCCTTGGCAGAGCTTACAAGAGCAGCCCCATCGGCTTCTGCCCCATGGGAATGTGGCTTTCAGGCTGTTCCCTCCAGGGCTGGTGACGCTGGTGAGGGCCCCCAGGAGACAGGAGCCTGAGGAGCTCCCTAGAGCCAGCTGCAAGCTGCTCCCATTGCAGTGCTCCCAGGACTCTACCCTCGCCCGCCCTTTGCTGGAGCCACATCTCCCACTCATGGCAGCGTGGGCTGGCCCTTCTCCCACCATCGTGGCTCAGGGGGAGGCAGGGGAGTCTTGCAGGACGCTCAAAGGATGGAAAAGCCGGGGCCAGCATGATTTCTGCTGGAAGGAATTGCATGGCCAGTCCCTGCCGAGCTGTGCCAGCCACAGTGCTCCCTGCTGGTGGACAGAGGCTGGTGGAGAGCCAGTGGAGAGTGCCGAATGCTGAGGTGTGCCAAGGCCTCTATGTGTTTGACCCGGGGTCCCAGGAGACTCCACCAGTCTGGCTCACCATTGAGAGGCCTTTTCCAGAGAGGAGCAATGCGATTGCCTAGCCAACTCGTCTGCGCCGTGCTTGGGAGGGGTGTGGCCCAAGAGCAGCGGTGAGCCACGAGGCCAGGTGCCATTTGGACAGTGGGGCCCAGGTGGCCTCAGCAGATGGCAAGTGTGTCCAGCCAGCTCCTCCCAATGTTTCTTCTCCCCATAGTGTCACCTTGGTATTCCCTGGGCTAAGCCAGGTGCATTGCCTGTATGCCCTAATGTCTCTCCAGCATGGCACTGTCTGAGCCTGCTGAGGAGAAGATGCATCTGCTAGCGCCCGAATCGTCTGGAGCTGCACACAACTGTGGAGCAGAAGGGCAGAGACACCAGGGCCTGGCAGATCCTGAGGGGGAGGAGGAGCTGTTGGCCATCAGGATTGTCCAGGAGGAATGAAAGCAGGTTCTCGCTGCCCTGTCTGCTCCAGCTATCCCATGGGATTCAGTGCAACTGCGGCAGGTGGGAGCTCTGGCATCAGAGCTGTGACCATAAGGAGATCAACTGGCAATGCAGCTCAAGCTGTCTCCTTTTGGATCCTCCCTGGAGGAGTTAGCCATAGGCACCCCCGGTAACTGAACCCCACAAACCCCACCTCGCAACCAACAGGAACTCTGGGAGCCTGGCATGGAAGGATAATGGAGACAACAACCCCCCAGCTCTGCTTCCCAGCGGGTTTGGCTTGACCTCAGAGCAGAGAGGGCTCCCCGCCAACTAGCCTCCATCCATATCATGGGACAAAGGGCAGCAGGGTCCCCCTGGGGTGCTTGTGATTGGGGGCTTTGAAATACAGGTTGACCATGGGCCCATCCCTTCGGCCCTGGGCTCGCCTGACTCCCTGTGCTGCAGCCTGCGGAGAGACCCTGTCAGTGGGCCCAGTGCTGTGTGTTGCTGGCTCCACAGCCATCGCAGAGCAGCCAAGTCCGGGTGTCAGCCAGGAGAGCCCTGCCACTAGCAGGGTTAAAAATAGCTGCGAGGAGCAGTGCTCACGCAGCTAATCAGCCACCAGTCAATCGCCTGAAGAGCTGTTCATCAGCTGCAGCAGCTAATCAGCGGTTAACCCGCAGTCTCGCTGCTCCCAGGGCTCAGTGTCTGTCTGGGGCGTCGTCAGCGCCGCACTGGGGACAGGGCGTCTCCAGGCAACGAGCCGAGGCCTGAGGCTGCTGGGCTGGGGGCACCCCGTGCTCACACTGGGTGAGAAGCCTAATCCCCCTAGGACACAGCAGGCAAGAGGGGTCTGGGGGCCAGGCTGTATTGGCGCTGGCTCAGCATGGCCTTGGCACCTTCTTCTGCAGGGACATGGAGCCAGAGCCGGGTTCAAACTGTCCTTGGCTCGCCCACATCTAGCAGGGCATTACACATGCCCTGTCCTCTCACAGACACCCTCATCCTCACACAACCCATCCTCACCCCCATCCTCATACACTCCCATCCTCACTCACCCCCCTATCCTCTCACAGACACCTCCATCCTTATACACCCCCATCCTCAATCACACACACACACACACCCATCCTCTCACAGACACCCCCATCCTTATACACTCCCATCCTCACTCACCCCCCTATCCTCTCACGGACACCCCCATCCTTATACACCCCCATCCTCAATCACACACACACACACACATCCTCTCACAGACACCCTCATCCTCACACCCCATCCTCAATCACACACCCACCCCCATTCTCTCACAGACACCCCCATCCTCACACAACGTATCCTTATACACCCCCATCCTCACTCACACCCCAACCCCATCCACATCCCATCCTCACTCACACCCCCACCCCCATCCTCTCAGACATCCTCACACAACTCATCCTTATACACCCCCATCCTCACATCCCATCCTCACTCACACCCCCACCCCCATCCTCACACCCCTATCCTTATACACCCCACCCCATCTTCTCACAGACACCCATCCTCACATCGCATCCTCACACCCCCACCCCATCCTCTCACAGACACCCCCATCCACACATCCTATCCTCACTCACATCCCCACCCCCATCCTCTCACAGACACCTGCATCCTCACATCCCATCCTCACTCCCACTCCCACTCCATCCTCTCACAGACACCCCCATCCTTATAGACCCCCACCCCATCCTGTCACAGACACCCCCATCCTCACATCCCATCCTCACTCACACACTGTCAAGGTTCCTTCCCCACTCTGAACTTTAGGGTACAAATGTGGGTACCTGCATGGTCACTTCTAAGCTTAATTATTAGCTTAGATCTGGTAACTCTGCCACCATCCAGAAATTTCAGTGTCTGGAGCACTTCTTGTCCCGCCCCCAAACCTTCCCCTCCCTGGGAGTGTCTAGGGCACTCTCTGTTCCCCCAATAGCTCGTCCCCTTCATAAGGGGAAATTAACACAAGGGGAAATTAACTATCCCCTCTCCTTTCCCCCACCAATCCCTGGTGAGTCCAGATCCAATCCCCTTGGATCTTAAAACAAGGAAAAATCAATCAGGTTCTTAAAAAGAAAGCTTTTAATTAAAGAAGAAAGGTAAAAATCATCTCTGTAAAATCAGGATGGAAAAACTTTACAGGGTAATCAAATTTGTATAGCCCAGAGGAACCCCCTTTAGCCTTAGGTTCAAAGTTACAGCAAACAGAGGTAAAATCCTCTCGGCAAAAAAGGACATTTACAAGTTGAGAAAACAAAAATAAAATTAATCCGCCTTGCCTGGCTGTTACTTACAATTTTGAAACAGGAGAGACTGGTTTGGAAAGATTTGGAGAGCCTGGATTGACGTCTGGTCCCTCTTAGTCCCAAGAGCGAACAACACCCAAAACAAAGAGCACAAACAAAGACTTCCCCCACCAAGATTTGAAAGTATCTTGTCTCCCCATTGGTCTCTTGTCAGGAGTCAGCCAGGTTTACTGACCTTCTTAACCCTTTACAGGTAAAAGAGACATTAACCCTTAACTATCTGTTTATGACACACCCCCACCCCCATCCTCTCACAGACACCCCCATCCTCACACAACCTATCCTTATACACCCCCATCCTCACTCACATTCCCACCGCCATCCTCACCCCCCATCCTCACTCACACCCCCACCCTTTCACAGACACCCCCATCCTCACCTTCCTGTCCTCACCCCTCCATTCTGACTACTCCCCCCATCCTCATACAACACATCCTCACTCACAGACCCACACTCCATCCTTATACACCCCCATTGTCACATGCCCCCATCCTCACACACACTCAGCCAGGCCAGTGTTTTGGCTGCCCCGTCCTTCCAGAGCCCCGCCAGGAGCTGCCATCACAGCTTGCCTGGAGCAGCTGAGAAGTCTGGTTACAATCGGCAGAGACCCGGGTGAAGTTACGCAGGGCCTGGACTCCGGGCAGGGCTGGGAAGCAGAGAGCAGAGCCCAGAGCCGTCAGGGGAGGCAGGGAGTTGAGGCGGGTGGATCTTAAAACAGTGTAACAGAAACCGGCCACCACCTGCTGAGCTTCCCAGCAGCTGCCTCTCCTGGGGCTTAGACAGCTCTGACCCCACCCCAGCAACATGCACCCCGCCCCCACCCCACCCGATTCCCCAAGAGGCAGCGCTTGGATTCATTATCTAAAGTGTGCATCTTTCGCTCTAATGAGCCCTTTGGAGAGAGTGTGGGGTGGGACAGACGGTGCTGGGGGCAATCCAGGAGACAGAGCTTCGACTGGTGAAGCAAAGGGATTACACTTACACACGCCACCAGCCCTACCTGCCCCCCGCACATAACGCACATATGCACAGACACACCTGCACCACACAGCATCCCCTGATGCACACTCAGACACACCTGCACCATGCAGCATCCCCTGATGCACTCAGACACACCTGCACCACGCAGCATCCCCTGATGCACACTCAGATCTGCACCACGAAGCATCCCCTGACACGCACACACAGACACACCTGCACCACGCAGCATCTCCTGAGGCCCACACACAGACACACATGTACCACACAGCATCCCCTGACATGCACTCACAGACACACCTGTACCACACAGCATCCCGACACGCACTCACAGACACACCTGCACCACGCAGCATCCCCTGACACACATAGGTACACCTGCACCATGCAACATCCCCTGACACGCACACACAGACATACCTGCACCACGCAGTATCCCCTGACATGCCCATGTCTACCCAGTCACATACGCAGTGCACTTTGACACATACAAACACACACAAATGATCTGCTGCCATGCTCTCACACATCAAGCTACACACCTGTCGTACTAAAACTATCCTTCGTAAAGATGTTGAACCACAGCGTCCTTCTGTCTGTCCCGTGCCTGCCCCCTGTCACTCTTGAGCTAGGATTGGGCAGGAGATGGCCCAATCTGGAAGGGGCACTGTCCATGGAAAGCCTGGCAAAGCCCTGTCCTCGAAGGGGCTGTGTCTGTGGAGTGGTTCATAGATCGCGTTAGAGCCCGCTCACCTGGCTTGGGCACCTGAGATCAGACCCACCCAGTGCCCGAGGCAGACACTCCGGTCGGGCTCCATGTAGGATGGGAGCTGATGGAGCCTTTGACAAGAACCTGTTGGCTGCCTGCAGGGCAGGTGACCAGAGCCTTCGGCAGCTCATGGCTTCAGCCTGTCAGACTGGATTCCTGAGGCTTGGTGGGACACATATCAAAGCAGCAATGCCAGGGACTCTGAGCCAGATCTCAGTGCTGTCTCTGTACTGACCCTCAAGGGCTAAGCTATGGACCCCCTGGGCTGGCCTGCTTGCTGAGGGGCGACCCCATGGACAACCTGGAGGGTTTCCTTTCCCAGCCCTTTCTGTTCTCACTCAGCCTTGTAAGTGCAAATGAAAATGCAGCCGCAAAGCCCCCAGTAACCCTGTGGTCAGTCCAGGGGTCCATACTGGCCATGGCAAAGGAGGCTGGACAGGCCACGCCTCAGGGCTCCATGTGCCTATCCCGGGGCTCCGCTAGGCTGCTGTGGTGCTGAGCCAGTCCCTGATGGGAGGCATCTCTTCCTCACCCAGCTGATGGGAACTGGGTGGAGCTCTCTCCTGGCTGGGATCGGGGCCTCCTGGGGCCAGCTCCACACCCCCTGACTGTGGCTCTTTTGGAAAGAGCGAGCTTGCTCCCTTCCCCGCCATCCTGTGCCCGTAGCAGCAGTTGGCTCGCTGCCCGAGACTGGTAACACTTCTCCCCATGTCAGGGCCATGTGCTTGCTGTGCAGCTTGCCAGCCGAGAATGCCCTGTGCAGCACTGCAGCCAGCCAGGGAGCAACGTTCCCCCTTCTGTGTCCCCAGGTGATGGGCTGGCAGAGTGACACTTCTCCCCTGTGGCACATGCCAGGCATATCATCAGCGATGCTGTGCCCCTAACACCGCTCACCTGGCATCAATTGCAAACCTCCCTGGCTGTGACTCATGCCCACGGCTGGAAAGAGCCATCACCTGACCAGAGAGCTGGGTCACCAGGACCTGGTCACGCAGCCTGAGCGGGTGAATCCAGCCGCAGCTGGAAGTGGGAAGGAGCCTTCCACTACAAAGCCGCCCTGTGTTCCTCCTCCCTGGCAGGCTTGGGGGAAAGGCTGGCTCGCATAAAGAGGCCTTGTGTTGGGATGGCCAGCTGGGGGATGCTCCTGGGACAGCAGGTGAAGGCAGTGTCTGGAGAGTGACAGGGTGCAGGGCTGCAGCTGCAGGGACACAGCCAGCTGGGCGGGGCCTGGATACCCTGAGGGAGGCATGGGGACTTTGGTCCCCTGACCCGGGATAGCCCATCCCCAGTGATCTAGGTGCTGCCCTGTCTGGTCTGTTTTCAAACGGGCCATTGAGTGATCCTGGCTGGCTACAATAAATCCACTGCCATTGCAACAGATACACTCCCATTTCAGAACTTCTTAGCAACCAGTTGTTTGGCCACGCTGGTAACCAGGGTGGGTGGAGTGTCTCTGGCTATTCACGCCAGTCACCAACAGGGATCAGCATCTGCCCAGGCTGGAGACCCACCTGCTCTAAATGATGGGGGTTAGCGAGGGACCTCTGCTGGGGCAGGTTACTCCAGCTCTGACCCTGTCAGGAGTTTCCTGCCCCTCTCTCTGGCGCAGAGGCAGAATCCTGGGCTGGACAGACCCTGCTCTGATCCCATGTAGCAGTTGCCAGGTTCCCATGTCTGCTCCCTCATGTAATGTGCCTGGAGCGGCATGATATGGTCTCTGTTCCCTCTCTGCCCACTGGGGGGGGGGCAGCGGTCACTCGGGTACAGTGATGAGAGAAGAGGGCCCCTCTGCTGAGTGAAGTGTCTGTTGGCAGGTCTCCCCCGCCCCTAGCATGGTGTCACTCTGCCATGTGTGTCGCTGCCTGGAGTTGAGGACGGGATGGGGCTGGTTGGACGGGCGGCTCTCCGGAGAGCTCTGGATCCTGCCTGACCTGCAGCCTGGAGATCGCTGTGACTGGATCACTGCAAATGCACAAACAGACGAGCCAGAGTTGGCAGAGTGTCCTGCGGTGTTACAGGTGCCAGGCTGTGCCCTGTAGCCCTGGAGGAAGCAAGGGCTGGAGGTGGGGTGGGCGGGTGCTGTGGTTTGATTGGCATCAGCTGGTTATCCTGTTGGTTTGGAAATAACTTGCAGACCTCGTGGTCAGGAGTGGGAAGAGGGAGCAGTGACAAATTTGAATGCGGTGACGCGTGGCAGATCGTGACACCTGCCCAGGGAGGGGCCATGCCATTCGCAGGGAGACCTGCCCACAGACAACTCACTCAGCAGAGGGGCCCTTCTCTTGTGTACGGGAAACAAACCTGCAGGTTCCAAGGCCACAGCGTGGGGATGGCGGGGCCTCTCCTGGGAGCCCTGCAGCTCTGCCTGCTCTGCTGCTCAGGCAGCTCGGCAGACTCTGAGGGTTTTACCCGATGGCCACTTAGGGCTGGTTCAGCCTGGTGGGACTCCTGACCCTGAGGAGCCAAGAGCTGATCTGGCTAGCGCAGGCCAGGGAGCCCAGCCCAGGGGGCAGCACGTTCTGTCCCAGCAGGAAGGATGCAGGTAGTGGACACCTACCACTACACGGGGGGGAGGGACAGCCCAGCGTTGTGAGTTCAATCCTTGAGGGGGCCATTTAGGGAACTGGGGTAAGAATCTGTCAGGGGGTTGGACTAGATACCTCCTGAGGTCCCTTCCAACCCTGATAGTCTATGACACCCAACTGGCTCTTGGGGACATGCTGCCATCTGCTATGCCGGGGTCTTGAGCCAAAGCCCACTAATCAATGGAAACACTCTTACTGATGGCAGCGGGCATTGGATCAGGCCCTGTATCCAGCTAAGCCCTGGGTTATGTGCTCTGTATGTTGCGTCCATCTTGAGTATTGTCCCCTTCCAGGTCATAGCCCCTCTGTCCAGCCCCCGAGGGACCTCAGCAGGCCTGTGTGACGAAGTGGGACTGTTCTTAATGTTTCCTCTGAATACTGTGTGGCTGCCTCAGTTTCTGGCCAACACTCTGTCTCCTGGCGACTAATGGCTAAGCCCTTCCCCCCTGCAAGGGGATGCTAAAGGTGTGGGAGAACAAAGAGGTCAGGTGGCCTCCTGGCCTGGGAAAGGAACTCAGCAGAGAAGGAGGGGTTGGAGGAGTTTTCAGTTTGGGGCTGGCTGGGGAAGAGGATTAGGGTGCAGGGGGATGAGGGCTCTGACTAGGGAAGAGGATCAGGGTGCAGAAGGATGAGGGCTGGCTGGGGAAGAGGAGTGAGGGCAGACAGGGATATCTGCCTCACTGGGCCCCAGAATGGACCCGGCCGAGGGGTCCTGTTCTACGTACCTACAAGCTCTGTTTTGGACTGTATTCCTGTCATTGAATAAACCTTTGTTTTACTGGCTGGCTGAGAGTCACCTCTGACTGCGAAGTGGGGGTGCAGGACCCTCTGGCTTCCCCAGGGCCCCGCCTGGGTGGACTCGCTGTGGGAAGCGCACGGAGGGACAGAGGATGCTGAATGCTCCAAGGTCAGACCCAGGAAGGTGAAGCCGTGTGAGCTTCTTGCCCTGAAGACAGTCTGCTCCATGGAGAGGAGGGTCCCCAAAGTCCTGACTGGCTTTGTGGGGAGCAGTTGCAGAGCATCGCCCAGGGACTCCATGACAGCCCGCTAGGCTAAGTCCTCTCCTGCTAGGAGACGCTTTCCTCTGTGACCCCAGCATGACCCGGCACAAGTGCGATCAGAGGCGCAGCGTGAGATAAAGGAGCCGGGTCAGGAGGGGACTGGGTGGCCTGGGGGGCACGTGCTACTGACCTGCCATAGGATGACATAGGTGATCGCCAAGGAATCACCTTCCCCCTCTCTGCAGTCAGCATAGACCCAGCTGGAGCGAGCACCAAGCCAAACCTGTGCAAGGCTAGCAGCTGGTTAGCCACCTGTGTGACAGTCGGGGCAGGTGCTCAGCCCAGCCTCTATACGGCAAGTTTCACATCACAGCTCAGTCCATCCTGGCTGGCCCTGGCCGCTGAGGGCAGCATGGGCCACGGTGCTGGCATCTCTCTCTCCCCTAGGGCGCGGCCTGATACAGCATGTGCCAGCTGACGGCAGCCTGGCTCAGCTGGGGTGGGGGGCGCCCATTCGCCTGCAGAGCACCGTGTGCCCATCGCTGCTGGGAGCAGGACTATCCGGGCACTAGGATAGTCTCACGCCGTGCCTGTCTAAGAGGCTCCAGAGACCATGGGGTGGCTCAGCGGCACCTTCTGCCCAGGAATGAGTTCAGCCTCCCAGCTCCACAGGAGGGCAGGTTGGACCATCCGCAGCCAACAGGAGTGGGAAGCGAAACAGAGAGGTGGGAGGGCTGGCCCAGCCCCTCAGCAGAGCACGGCAGCTCTGCTGACCCCCAGCCCTGTGGTGCAGTCTGCCCTTCCCTGCTGCATGGCCACCGGACGGATCCTGTGGGGGATGGAGCACTGGTCTGATCGGGGGTGGCTGGAGGAGCCAGCCCAGACTTGATGGTCTGTGCAGCACAGCAAAGCTTGTGTGTTATGTCCCTGGGCATGGGTCACCCGTCACATTGTGGCCCAGCCCTTTCCCTCCCCTCCTGTGTGTGTCCGTGCAGCAGGGGCAGGGCTGTTAGAGGTGTTAACGAGTTGCAAGCCAGGCTCCTGACTGACAAGAGCGTGCACCGCTCCGTACTGCGTGACAAGCAGAAAAATGCTCTGGACAGGCTTTGCTGACACACTGGGCTGCTCTCAAGCAGAAGCTGGGATCCTCGTGTGTCCGCCACCTGTGCTGCAAGGCTCTGTGACTGACACAGGCCGGCAAGCTGCTAATGGGCATTTGGTTCAATTATCAACATGTCAGGCTGGCTTGGGATCAGGCGATGCACTGACCCGAACAGGGTAGCCGCTGTTCCGCAGCTAGAGGCAGAAAGCTGGCTGCGTGCAGACACGGAGCACAGCCGCCTGTGGACAGCATCACGCCTCGCACCATCCAGCCAGCTGTCTTTGTGCTCCGGCTGGTGCCTTATAAACCCTGCTCCCAAAGTGGGGCAGGAATCAAGGCACGCTGTAGTGCTGGCTGTGTGGGGAAGCACTCCCAGCTTCTTCTAGTGGGAGGTGCTGCAGGGGAGGGTGCAGGTGCATTGCTTATGGGGAAGTGCACTCCCAAGCCTCACCTAGCAGAGGGCACTAGAGCAGGTGGTGCAGGAACGCTTGCTGTGGGGAGCTCAGCGGGGGGGGGGGGGGGCAGAGCCCCAGCTGTGGGGAGCTCAGCAGGGGGGCGGCCATGGGGAGCTCAGCACAGGCACCAGAGGAAGTGGCACTGGAGCTCTCGCAGGCCCCTTTGTGCACTGGCATATTGTAGCACAGAGGGAGCAGGGCTTCTGGGGGGCTGGAGTAAATTCAGGGGGCTGGAGCAGGCCTGGCTGGAGACAGGGGAGCTCTTGCCTGTCTCCCCTCCTGTCTGCGTTCGCTCTGGTGGGGCGAAAGGCCTGGAAGCTCTCACCTTCCCCTGGAGCTGGGCACAGCTCCCTCAGGGCTCAGGGGGCCCCCTGGTGCTTTAGGGGCTCTGCTTTGCTTGGGAGGCCCTGCGGCAGTCTGCAGCTGGCCTGCGTTGGGGTGGAGAGTGGGTGGCAGTCAAAGGGCCTGGGGAGGCAGCTGAGCAAGGCCCAGCAAGCCCTGCACTAGCTCCTGCTCCCCCATTCCCTGCCACCCTGGGTGCCTGGAGAGGGTTAAACACCTGACTCCAGCCAGACAGCGGGGAGGTGCCTGCCGAGGGGTGAGATCCCAGGCATGCACCAGGTGGCTCAAACCAGCACATCCGTCCTGCACAGCAGCATCACTGGGGCCTGACTACCTGACGCGCTGTTCCAGGGACAAGGCTGCGTTGCCTCTTTGAGAGACAGTGCTGCACTCCGAGAGCGCCCTCCACAGCTCAGGTGCACCCCCAAACCTCTGAGGTGCTGGGGACAAGCGTGTGGCCCTGGGGGAAGTACACACCAGGTACAGAGCATGGTGGGTGCGCTGGGGATGATGGTGGCTGTTTATAGAGCCAGCGGTTTTGGCAGAAAGATCCGTTGTGATCAGCTAGTGCAAGGGTAGGCAACCTATTGCACGCGTGCCGAAGGCAACACGTGAGCTGATTTTCAGTGGCATTCACACTGTCTGGGTCCTGGCCACTGGGCTCTGCATTTTAATTTAATTTTAAATGAAGCTTCTTAAATATTTTAAAAACCTTGTTTACTTTCCATACAACAATAGTTTAGTTATATATTATAGACTTATAGAGAGAGACCTTCTACAAACGATAAAATGTATTACCGGCATGCGACACCTTACATTAGAGTGAATAAATGAAGACTCGGCACAGCACTTCTGAAAGGTTACCAACCCCTGAGCTAGTCTGACCCGCTGCATAGCCCAGGCCAAAGCATTTCAGCCCATGCTCCCGCATTGAGTCCAAGTGGGGCTGTGGTGTACACGGGCCCCTTGGTTCTCCTGCCGCAAAGGTCTAGGGTCAAATCCTGGGCTCTGAGGCCGCTGTAAATCCAGAGAAACCCCAGGAGCTGGTTGTGTTGGTTTAGACCAGTGTCACCGAGATCCGGCATCATCCACATATCCACCGTCAGTGTGAAAGGGGAGGGGACCACCTGCCTGCATGGCCTTAAAAGCGCTGCCCCAGAGCAAACCTGGGGGCTGCAGAGCGTTCACACACATGTACACACACATCACACATGTGCAGGGGCCCGGAGGAGCCTGGCAGCCTGTCCCTTGCTGTACAGGACTAGCAGGGTCATTAGGTTCCAGTAGTGTCTGGTCTCAGCATGTCAGGCCAAGGTGGGGCGGGGGCTCATCGCCACAGGCACATGTGGCAGTGGCCGTCACGAAGCGCCCTGGGGAATGGCTGGCTGTGCCATGGGGCAAGGCAGGAGGCAGACTGCTCAGACAGAGGGAGGCGCTAGCTAGCACACCCAGGGCCTCGTACACCCCTCCTCCATCCTTCTGGAGCCATGTCAGTCCTTTGACAATAATCGCCCCTGCCCCCCGATTCCTGCTCAGGGGACACAACCCCCCTGCTCCGCTCTTCTCATTCCCCCTTGGGCCCCAAGCTCGGCCCTGGAGGAGCTGGAGTATGGGGAAAGGGTGAAAATGCACTGCTCAGCTCCCAACCCCCACCCACCTGCCTGATCAATGCAAGCTGCCCATGTATTTGCCCCCTCCCAGCCACAAACTCCCTCCCGCGTACCAACTCCTTCCCTTCTAGCTCATGAACTGACCCCTTCCCCACCCCAATGACCCTCCGTCCTCGGCTCCTAACCCCTTGCCATATCCTCTGCTGGCCACCGTCTCTCTCCTGCCCAGCTGCTCAACCCATCTGCCTGGTGCCTCCTCCCTCCCTCCCCACGGCCCCAGTCCCAGTGTGGCCATGCTAGCCTTCAAACCAGGGCTGTGATCCAGGAGCCTTTTGGTAGCACCTGTGAGAGGGGGAGGAGACTGCATCTGACTCTCGGGGTCCTGCAAGCCTCCCCTCCATCTTGACTACCACAGGCGAGAAGGATGAGTGGGAGATGCTAACGCACAGATCTCCCAGCACCTCTGCAATCACTGTCATTAATGGATGCTGGCCATATGCACAGGAAGGGGCTCCCCTGGGAAGCAGGGACACTGGAATGGATTTGGGGGTCATGGTGGAGAATCAGCTGAACATGAGCTTCCAGTGCGACACTGTGGCCCAAAGGGCCAATATGCACAGCGGTTCCCAGAGAATAGTTACCAGTGGTTCACAGTCATGCATAATGAGTGGGGTCCTGCAGGGATCGACCCTGGGTCTGGTTCTGTTCAGTATCTTCATCAATGATTTGGATAATGGCATAGAGATACACTGATAAAGTTTACAGATGATACCAAGCTGGAAGGGGTTGCAAGTGCTTTGGAGGATAAGATTAACATTCAAAAGGATCTGGACAAACAGGAGAAATGGTCTGAAGTAAATAGGATGAAATTCAAGAAAGACAAATGCAAAGTGCTCCACTTAGGAAGGATCAGTTGCACACTGTGACAAAGTTCCTCCTCTACCTTGGTGGGTCCTGCACTTGTTGGCAGATTTGCTCACCTCAGTGATCTTCCCCACAGTCTGGATCAACTCCTCCTGTGTCTGATCAGGAGTTGGGAGGTTTGGGGGGAAGCTGGGCCCGCCCTCTACTCCGGGTTCCAGCCCAGGGCCCTGTGGATTTGCAGCTGTCTGTAGTGCCTCTTGTAACAGCTGTGTGACAGCTACACCTCCCTGGGCTACTTCCCCATGGCCTCCTCCAAACACCTTCTTTATCCTCACAAGGACTTCCTCCTGGTGTCTGAAACGCTTGTCCTCCTCAATCCTCCAGCAGCACAGCCTCTCACTCTCAGCTCCTCACACGCCCTTCCTCTCCTCTGGCTCCTCCCCCATCCAACTGGAGAGAGCTCCTTTTAAAACTCAGGTGCCCTGATTAGCCTGCCTTGATTGGCTGCAGGTGATCTAATCAGCCTGTCTGCCTTAATTGGTTCTAGCAGTTCCTGATTACTCTAGTGCAGCCCTGCTCTGGTCACTCAGGAGACAGAAAACTACTCACCAGCAGTGACCAGTATATTTGCCCTCTACCAGACTCCTGCCACCCACTGGCCTGGGTCTGTCACAACACATACAAATGGAATGACTGCCTAGGAAGAGTAACTGTGGAAGAGGATCTGGGGTCACAGTGGGCCATAAACTACATATGACTCAACAGAATGTACACTGTTGCAAAAAAAGTGAACATCATTCTGGGCTGTATTAGCAGGAGTATTGTAAGCAAGACACGAGAAGTAATTCTTCCACTCTACTCTGTGCTGATCAGGCCTCACCTGGACTATTGTGTCCAGTTCTGGGTACCACAGTTCAAGAAAGATGTGGACAAATTGGAGAAAGTCCAGAGAAGAACAACAAAAATGGTCAAAGGTCTAGAAAACATGGCCTATGAGGGAAGATTGAAAAAACTGGGTTTGTTTAGTCTGGAGAAGAGAAGGCTGGGGGTGGGAGGGATGGGGATATGATAACAGTTTTCAAGTACATAAAAGGTTGTTATGAAGAGGAGGGAGAAGAATTGTTCTCCTTAACCTCTGAGGATAGGACAAAATGCAAGGGGCTTAAATTGCAGCAAGGGAGGTTATGGTTGGACATCAAGAAAAACTTCCTAACTGTCAGGGTGGTTAAGCACTGGAATAAATTGCCTAGGGAAGTTGTGGAATCTCTGTCATTAGAGATTTTTAAGAGCAGCTTAGTCAGTCACTTGTCAGGGATGGTCTAGATCAGTGGTTCTCAACCAGGAGGCTGGAGCCCCCAGGGGGGCCGTGAGCAGGTTTCAGGGGGGCTGCCAAACAGGGTCAGAATTAGACTAATGGGGGCTCAGGGAAGAAAGCTGAAGCCCCACCGCATGGGGCTGAAATTCGGGGCCTCAGGCCCAGCCACCTGGGGCTGAAGCCAAAGCCTGAGCAACTTAGCTTTGTGAGACCCCCTGTGGCTTGGGGCCCTGGTCAATTGCCCTGCTTGCTACCCCCTCACACCAGCCCTGGCTTTTATATGCAGGAAACCAGTTATTGTAGCACAGGTGGGCTGCAGAGTTTTTATGGCATGTTGCGGGGGGGGGGCTCAGAAAGAGAAAGGTTGCGAACACCATGTCTAGATAATATTGAGTCCTGCCATGAGTGGAGGGGACTGGACAAGATGACCTCTTGAGATCCCTTCCAGTCCATTGATTCTATGATACATAAACCGGGGAATCTTGAGTAGGGTTGCGAGGTTATTTTTCCTCTGTATTTAGCACAGGTGGGACTGCTGCTGAGATCCTGTGTCCAGTTCTGGAGTCCACAGTTAAAGAAGGCTGTTGATAAATTGGAGAGGGATCAGAGAAGAGCCACGAGAATGATGGAAGGATTAGAAAATCTGCCTGATAGTGATAGGCTCAAGCTGCTCAATCTATTTAGCTTATCAAAGAGCTGCTTACGGGGTGACTGAGCACAGGCTGTAAGTACCTGTGTGGGGTACCTGCATGGGGAGCAGAAAGGCTTTTCGGTCTGGCAGCACAGGATATAACACGATCCAGTGGCTGGAAGCTGAAGCCAGACAAATTCAGATTAGAAATAATCTGCACATTTTAACCATGAGGGTGAATAGCTATTGGAACATTGGACCAAGGGCAGCGGTGGATTCTCCATCACTGGCAATTTTTAAATCAAGACAGGATGTTTGTCTAAAAGTTCTGCTCTAATTCAACAGGGAATTAATTCAGGGACGTTCTCTGGCCTGTGTTGTGCAGTGGGTCAGACTAGTTGATCACAGTGGTCCCTTGTGGCCTTGGAATCTACGAATTATCCCCATTGTAGAGACAGAGAAACTGAGGCACAGAGTAGGGCAGGGACTGGGCAGAGCCAGACACAGAACCCAGGGTTCCCCCTTGCCCTCACTCTTGTGGCACCAATTACTTCTTGTCTGAGAGCTCTGGCTGGGGCTGCCATGGGCTGTGCGGAGCATGCCTGGACCACTGGCATAGGATGCAATGGGGAGGTTGTGGTGACCCTGCTCTGGGAGGAGCCTGCCATGCCATGCAGTGGGGCCCCACCCCACCTGACAGATCTGGTGTGGCATGGCCCAGCAGTGTAATCCTGTTCTGCTTGGCAGGCTGGGGGCTGCCGAGGCTGCTGGGCTAGGAACCCTGCGGCGTGTGAGTGCCCTGCACGGGGCAAGGAATGGCTGACACCCCATCTGCAGTCACAGCGTCTGCTCCAGCAGCTACTCTCCCAGGTACCCTCCCCTCTGGCCGGTGTCAGGGTTGAGCGCAGGGGCTCTCTGCACAGTGAAGCTGGAGAGGAGTAGAGCTAGGGTAATTCGACTCTCCCAACCCGCCTGCCCCCCTCTTGATGCTCTTCTGGGCAGGGACTGTGCTGGGCCCTGGGCTGTGACACGATGGGGCCTTCCAGATAATCGTGGGCTCTTGATCAGTGCCCATCCTAGGAGAAGACGATGGGTTATTTATAGTTTCTATCCCTGTAGCGCCCAGGAGCCCTGGCCACTGCACTAGGCACTGCACAAACACAGAACCGAAAGCCAGTCACTGCCCCAGGGGTGAGCCTGACCCAGAGCCCAGCATCTCTCCAAAGAAGCTTCTCTCTAATCCTCCTCCCAAGATCCCTGCTGTGGCCCTGCTCGGACAGCTGCCCCCTTCTAGTTCCAGGGGGTGGCTAGAGGAGCTTGGGGATTTTAGGTTGCTCTGGGGCATGGCACATGGCATACTGGGCTCCAGTCAGCTGCCCTTGCAGGCTGCGCTGGGTATGCCGGCTGCCTGAGGCAGAGGTGAAGACCCCTAGCCTGGTGATCAGGGGTGCAGGGCCAGACTTTGGATGGCAAGTAATGGCGGGGCCTGCACTGCTGGTGGACCATGAAACATGCCCTGGCCCTTCCTAGCAGGCTGGGCTGTTCTTGGAGCTGGGTGCAGTGCTCAGTGCGCAGCCCAGGGCCATGGGCCGTCAGTACCAGGTCTGTGCAAGCCCCGAACTCAGAATGGGAATGGGAGTGGGTGGGCTGAGCTCCAGTGGCTCAGGGGGTGCTGTGTCCTGCCCCTGCCCAAGGGGGAGCTGCGTCCTGCAAACAGGGCTCTAGTGTGAACCCAGCATCCTGGCCAGACTCTGCCTATCTCAAGTGCCCCTCTAGTTACCACCAGGATGGGATTTGCCTTCACTTCCTGTCCTAAACTGTTGTGCGAGGTTGCTGAGCACTGTTAATGCCATGCTCCACCCTAGAGACAGCTGCATTTCAGTAGCTGCCAAGGCGCCCTAGGTAACTCTCTCCATGCAGCCCTCGATGCGAGTTCTGGGCATGTTTCCAAGGCTGCCAAGGGGTCTTTCACTATGGAACTAGGAGATATTAGTCTGGGTCGAGCCATATCTGTACAGCACCCAGCGCAGCGGAGCTTCTGGGCCTGACTCTAATGCAGATACTAATGCTCAGACCCCTGCTTCCCTTTCCCCACCACCTTGTGGACAGAACTGTACCTCATCCTGTGCTGAGACCATGGTGATGGGTACCTCAGAGATGGATATCCACTGGATAATGCTGCTATTATCCACTCCCCACTGGAGGAGTTTCCAGCAGGGTGAGGAGTGCTGTGGGGGGTGGGGTAGGGGGCTGCAATAGGCATTGTTGGAGGATTGGAGAGGTGGGTCTCCCCACCGTCAGTACCCTGCCATTGCATAGCTTGTCTGGGTGCAGTGTGCCCTGCTATGGGAGCGTGGTCCCTGAGGGCAGGGAGACAAGTGCTGCAGCACTGAGTCCCGGCTGTAAGGCCTTTCCTCCAACACCTACCACTTTTGTGTGCAAAGCAATCAACCAGCCATTAGCCCCCGAAGCCGCGTGTGCTGTTATCCCGCCGTGCGGGGCCTGGCCAGGCTCAGACTAGGAGTCTCATTAGCGGCCTGTCACCACTTTCTCTCGTTAAGCAACACAAGCCTACAAGCAGGTAAAAGGATCATTAGCTGGCACAACCAGCAGCTGGGCCAGATGTGCAGCCTTGGTGGGCCCCTGCCAGTGGCCAGGCTGCTTGGACAGCTGTCGTCTGGAGGAGGAATCGGCCAGTAGGATCAGGGCTTTCTGGGAAACCAGAGGCCTTTCTCTGAGCACATCCAGGCTCCCATTGACAAGGCAAGCTCCTGGAGCTCCTCAGCCAGATCTAAATCCCATCCCTCCCCGCTGCTGCGCGCTTGGCAGCTGGCAGGAGCTGTGAAGGCATGAGCACATCTCTGACCCTGGGGTCTAACAGGCGGCGCCCTCGACAAACGCTGTAGCTGGGCTGAGATTCCCAAAGCTGTCAGCTGAGTAAGTAGCCGTGTCTCTGGGAGCATGCAGGGCATCCCGAGCTGAATGCAGGCGCTGCTAGCGCTAGGTCGGGCCCGGAGTGCTGAGCCCCCTGCACTGGACAGCTCCAGAGAGCTGCCAGCGACAGCATCGAACTCTGTGGCCTCAGCATCAACTTGGCTGCACGTCCCACAGCACTTCACATCCTCCCGGCAGCACTCAGCGCCGCACGCAGGCCAGGTTGGCACCATGGGCAGGAGCCCGGGGGGATGGGGTACGCTTGGGTAACGGCCACTAGAGCCCAGAAGCCATCTCTATGGCAACTAATGCTTTGCAGTCTGCCCAGTTATGTCAATACCGTAATGCTTAGCAGCCCCCGTCGCAGGCTGGGCATGGCACAAACACAGACCAAGATGGTTCCTGCCACTGGGCATACAATGCACGGGAGAGCGGTCCCCCACCCAGGGAATCCTGCCCCGTTTGGGCCCCATTCGGAGCTCTCTGTAACGGATCACAGGGCTGGAAGGGAGGGGGTCTCCCTCTGCTGGCTGGGCCCATCGGCAGGAGAACAACCTGCTGTGCCGGGTAAAGGAGCTTCTCCTGTAGCTCATGGGGTGGAGGCCTGTGCTGAAGAGCCCGCTCTGTTCTCTCTCATAACTGGGGGGCGGAAGCGGGGTAACCTGGACGTGACTGTAAGAGGTGTGAATGTGTCTTTGGGGAACCCTGGTGGGATGCAGAGGAATCTTTCAGCAGTACTCCAGGCAGTGCCCTGGCACCACATGGGGACACGGACATACTGGTCTCACCTCTGGCTGCTCCTGGTCCCTTGAGAGATTTGGCTGGATGGTCCATATGGGTCCATACGGCTCCATTCTCCTACCTGCTCCCCAGCAGCTCCTGGTGTCCGGGTTGTTTCTCTCTTTCCCCTTGTTGTCAAGTGAATTTGGTGCAGGGGGGAGGTGTTAGCTGGATGCCACTGGCAGGTGAAGTCCCAGCATGGAGCAGCGCAGCAGGCCAGCTTGCCTCTACCCACCATGTGCTCCCGCTGATCAGCAGGGGTGGGGCTTGGTCTCCGCTGGGCCTGCCAGCCAGGGGGCTGACAGTGCCAGTGGAGCTGGTAGTGCTGGAGATGTGGACATGCTGGGAGCTGGATTAACAGATTTTAAGGTCATCAGGGACCATTGCGATCATCCAGTCTGACTTCCAGCGTAGTACAGGCCAGAGAACTGCAGCCTGTAGTTTCAGCATCAAGCCTGTAACTTCTGGCTGAGCTAGAGCAGATCTTTCAGACAGAGACATCCAGCCTGGAGTCAAAGATTTCTGGTGATGGAGAATCCACTACAGTCTCTAGCTAAGGGCTTGTCTTCACTGCAGTTGATTTAAGTTATAACTTGAGTATTGCTCCTAACATAACTGCCATCTTCCCACAATCCCTCTTCACTTGGGTGCAGTGGTGCATGGTACTCAAGTTGGCTGGCACAACTTGTCAGCTGGTAACACAACCAGTCTGTGCAAATCAAGTGTTTGTTTGCAGTGTAGCTTCTCTCACCTGAGCTAGGTTGACTCGAGGAATTGTCACGTGTAGATACCTTGAGTTAACTCCACAGTGAAGACAAGGCCTAAGCTGCTCCAATGGTTTATTCATATCACTGTTAAAAATGTGCACCTGGTTTCTAGCCTAAATCCATCTCGCTTCAGCTTTTGGTCCCTGGATCTCAATATGCCTTTAACTGCTGGATTAGAGCGGTGTCTGCTGGCTCATTTCTCCTCCCCTTTGAGATCCGTACAAACTGGGATCAAGTCACCCCTTAACCTTCTCATGGATGAACTAAATCAATTGAGCTTCTTTAGTGCCTCCCTGGCAGAAGGGTTTCCAGACCGTGGTTTGTTCTCACAGCCCTTTTCAGAACCCTTTCAAATTTTTCAACATAATTGTTGTCGTGGGGACACTAGACCTGGACATGAGATCCAGGCCACATCCAGCCCCTCCCTTCTCCATGCAATACTCCTCTGCTTATATGACTAAGGATTGTGTTGCCTCGTAGCTGCCGTGTTATCTCCTGGGACCAGCTGGTTATCTCCTGGGACTCAGAGTCCCTGTCAGAGTCCTGCTTTCTGGTGACCCCTTTTGTAAGTGTGACCTGTGCTCTTTGTACCTTGCTTTGGGCTAGTAGGACCCGTTGTCCTGCTGAGCCCACCTGAGCTGTGAGATGTCCTTCCAGAGCATTGACAAAGCGATTGAATAGCTCTGGGCCGAGGTTTGGGCTGGCGCCCCAGCAGCTTGCAGACTGGCACCTGGATGGAGATGCATTTTGGTCACTGCTGACATGAGCTGGATTTGAACCAGACCTCACGTGCTGCAAGCACCTGCCAGCTCCAGGGAAGTCTCATGCTTGGCACAGTGCTCAGCTTGGTCTTGAGAGCGAACACCTCCCTCCTCACGGAGCTGACGGGCACTCTGCCCATCAGACACATGGGACCGCCCTCCATGCAGGCCTGCCAGCTCCCTGCTGAGCCCGAGGCCTGTGGTGTGCAGGCATTCCTGCTGTGCTACCCCTGAGCTCCACCTCCATGCGTCACCCAGCCTCCCGTGACTCCTAACTCACACTCCACATACACATGCCAGCTGCTGTAGCCCACACTCCCCGGCTGAAGAGAAAACTCCCCCCCACTCCCCAGGGCCTGGCCCATCCCCATGCAGCGAGGGGAGGCAGGGCCCCACGTCTGTCTAGACCAGCAGCTGCCTCCCACCAGTTCATCTCGGGACACGTGAGGATGAGCCAGGAACCCTGCTGTGTGTGGTCAAGGCCTCTCAGGGGAAGCTGTTTGGTTAGGGTGATGTCTCCAGGCAGGGAATAGCGAAGGGGAGGGTGTGGAGGAGGGCTATGCACCCAAATGGGCTCCTCTTTGCCCCAAAGCACAGTGCCAGTCTCTCCACCCCCTTGCTGGCTTCCGTGGGAACAGGGGTTCCCGGGTCCGGCTCTGCCAGCCGAGGCACAATCCACCCTGACCCCAGGTCCTGAAGCCTGCCTGTAGCGGAGCAGACAGTGCTCCCCCACAGGCAGGTGGGAGAGAGCACTGGGGCTGGCTGCGTCACCCTTTCACTGGGAGTTTCCTTGGCCTGGTACGTTGGGGACCATCCGCTCGAGCTGTCAGGACAAGCAGGCAAAAGGAGCCACTCCTGGGAAGTGAGAGGCCATTGGTCAGGGGCCGGGCAGCTCTGTGGGTAGTTCTGGTCGCTGGCTTTGTACCTGTCCCCAGCTCTCAATAGCTCGTATGGCTTGAGCTAATCCCAGCCCTTGTGCTTGGCAAAGAAACCAGGAGCCTCCAAAGGGAATGTAAATTGAGGCACCTAACTCAGGGCTTGGCTACACTGGGAGAATTGCAGCGCTGGTGGTGGGTTTACAGCGCTGCAACTTACTCACCGTCCACACTTGCAAGGCACATACAGCACTGCATCTCCCTGGCTGCAGCACTGGTTGTACTCTTGCTCTGCCTGGGGTATAACGATTGCAGCGCTGGTGATGCAGCGCTGCTCCGCCAGTGTGGCCACCAAAAGTGCTGTAATTGGCCTCCAGAGGTATTCGGAGGTATCCCAGAATGCCTGTTCAGCCACTCCCAACAGTGCTGCAAATGCTGCAAATGTGGCCACACTGCAGCGCTGGTATCTGTCAGTGTGGCCACACTGCAGCGCTTTCCCTACACAGCTGTATGAAGACAGCTGTAACTCCCAGTGCTGCACAGCTGCAAGTGTCGCCATACCCTAAGGCTTTGTCTACACTACACAGCTTTTAGTGACAAGGCCGTGTGGACACAGCCGTGTTGCTGAAAGTCAGGCAGTGTAGCCGCTGTTTGTCGGCACTTTTGCAGACAAAATACTTCTACCCCCAATGAGCGACGTTTGCATTGTCGATAAGAGAGTGCTTCTGTTTACACTGACACTTGCAGTGGCAAAACTTTTGTCTTGGGGAGCGGGGGGGCTTAGCACCTTTGAATGACAAAAGTTTTGTCACTCAACTGCCAGTGTAGACTTAGCCTAAGGCCTTAGCTACACTGGCGCTTTACAGCGCTGCAACTTTCTCTCTCAGGGGTGTGAAAAAACACACCCTTGAGAGCAGCAAGTTACAGTGCTATAAAGCACCAGTGTAAACAGTGCCCCAGCGCTGGGAGCACGGCCCCCAGCACTGTAAACTAATCCCCGTGGGGAGGTTTAGTACCTGCAGTGCAGGGAGAGTTCTCTCCCAGCGATGGCGCCGTGACCACACTCGCAATTCAAAGCGCTGCTGCGGCAGCGCTCCTGTGGCAGCGCTTTGGAGTTTCGAGTGTAGCCAAGCCCTAAGTGACTAACTTTCCAGAGGTGCTAAGCCCCACAGCTCCTCCTGCCTTGCAAGGGGGCAGGGCTCAGCAGCATGGACAAGCAGCCCACTCCCGCAGGTGCCACAGGGTGGACGGATGGGCCGGCAGGTGCCCAATGTTAGGCACCATATTTGCAGAGTCTGACCCCAGGCTCTGGCACCATTCCTGGCCCTGCGGCTGGCTAGCCACCGCGTCCTGCCCGGGTCCCAGCAGCAGGGTGCTGGGCAGCACTGCTCCAGACAGTGTCTGTTTGGTCAGAAGGGTGCTGAGAAAATGGATAGCTCCTTCCAGATGCAAATTGCTAGTGAAGCCACTCATCAGAACAATGGGTCCGGCTAATCCTTTCACAATGGGACTAATTGCTAATCAGACCAATTTCACACTGGCTGTTTCCCTTGACAATGAGGCTACTTGGAGAACAGCTGGGGGGAGGGAGGGAATGGGGCCCATTTCCCTGGCTGGCATGTCTCCCTATGCTGGGGGAGGGAGGCACCATTGGGATTAGCTCCTTCCCGCTCTCTGGAGTGTCTCCCCAGCCCCCTGGGGATGTGAGGCTGATGGAGCGGGCATGAGGCGAGGCATATGGGATGGCAGCTGGGGACTCTGCTGTGCTGGGAAACCCGCCGGCAGCCTTCTGCAGGGGCCTGTCTGCCTCCGTGCCCCTCCAACCTCCAGCTCCTAGGGCAGCTGCCTCTTCTGCCTCCCTCTCTGCTCTCTGCACTGCTGACTGCAGGGACCCTCCTAGCCAGACCCGGAGCCTCTCCTCAGGAGTTGGCTGCCCAGGGCTTAGGCCTGTGCACAGCGCTGTGCAGGCATCTGCTGCTGCAAGTGATAATACCCCTGCCCACTGCTGTCTATGTCAGCTGACACAGCCTAGCCTGGCAGTTCTCCCAAGGGCTATTTTGCCTTCAGCCACCTCTGAGGTGGAGCACAGCACCTGTATAACAGAGCACAGCAATGCCATTCAGCAGTTTAGGACAGGAAGTGGTGCCATGCTGTCAGTAATGACCCCAGGTGCAGGAGCTCCCTGAACATTTCACTTGGCCAGCACCTCTAGCCCCACACTGGCGTTTTCCTGGATGCTGATGTGGGGAGCAGCGCCTGCTGCTGGGTCACCAGCCGCAGCTTGCTCTGCCCTGTCCGTTTCCGGCTGGGCGCAGAGCCACCTGCTCACTGAGCTGCGGCCCCCAGGGCTCTCCCAGCCGACTCGGAGCTGTGCTGGGGGAATCCCATGCCAGCGACTCCTTGGGCAGGCCGCGCTACACACCACGGTTCCCTCCCATGGCCTGTGGCTGTGCGATGCTAGGGTGACCAGATGTCCCAATTTTATAGGAACAGTCCTGATTTTTGGGTCTTTTTCTTATATAGGCTCTGATTACCTCCCACCCCCATCCCGATTTTTCACACTTGTCTGGTCACTCTATGTGGTGCCTTGCCTGGTAAGAGCTTTGTGCGCCTGACCGTCAGGGCAACCAAGTGACTCCTTGGACATGCTCACTGTGTGGGGGAGATGCCTGCACTTCCCCTGCAGGAGCCCCTGTATCCTGCCAAAGGCCCAGGACCCACTGACAGCCTAGCCGTCCAGGAGAGATTTCTGCCTCAGCAAGAGAGTCAGGGTAGGGGCAGCATCTGATGGGAGAGGGGCTGGTGTCCAATGGGCTCAGGCTGACTGGAGATCCGTGAGGGGCTGCATCAGTGAGAGGGAGCGGGTGTGAGTGGGCAGGAGGGGGGCAGCGGACTAGGGCAGGCGGCAGTGACAGGGAAAGCCTCGGGCGTCATTGCTGTTGTGACGATGTGGTTCTGGCGGGACCCAACTGAGAGTGCCAATTCAGGACCAATTGCTCAAACAGGGCAGTCTCAGCCCTAGGCTGGGGTTTTTCCACCTCTAAGGCAAACCAAACCAGCCAGACAAAAATGACTTCGGTTTCACCCCGCTGGCTAACCACAAGTCACACAAGCAATTTCCTTAGACACTCCAGTTTCCGAGTATCACCCAGTGCCACATCCTGGGAATGAAAGGTTTGAAACCAACACCCCAGTAAAGAAAAAGGTTCTCTCGATCCCAAAGGACCAAGCCCAGACCCAGGTCAAATTACACATAGATCTTACCCACAATCACGCTTTTCCAATCCTTTAGAATCTAAAATCTAAAGGTTATTCATAAAAGGAAAGATGGAGATGAGGCATCAGCCTTTATACAGGCTTTCCAGTGTAAGAACCTCTTTATTCTACTGTGGAAAGTATACAGCAAAATGGAGTTGCAGTCACATGGGCCAGTTTCGCACACTCTGCTGATCACAGGGTGTAACTGCCTTCTCTCGATGGTCATTGTGTAGCTAATAGTCTTAATGGCCATCAAGCAGGCTAAGCTGACTGACACAACTGTCTGCGGTGTTACCAGCACAAAAGTTTGAAATACAGACAGTACAAGCAATATTCATAACTTAACTACAAAATGATACAGACAATCAGACCAGCAAATCATAACCAGTAACCGTAACCTGTTAGACCCTTATATGACCCTTTACATAGGATTTGTCCGCTACAGAAACCTTGGTTAACCCATGTTCTTATGGTCCCACTTATATATTAACTCACAGCTGTGCCTCCAACGTGCGGGTTGAGAGGGAAGGAGGGGGAGCGGGGGGAGGTGGCAGCGACAGGGAAGCTAGGGCGTCATTGCTGTGTCTCCACGTTGGTTGAAGGGGAGGAGGGGGGCAGCGACTGGAGGCAAGGCGGAAGAAGGAAAGCCTAGGGTGTATGTTGTGTCTCACGATGTGGTGTGAGGGAGACGAGGGGCATGGACTGGGCAGCGGCAGTACAGGAAAGCCTAGGGCGTCATTGCTTGTGTCTCCACGTGCGGGTGTGAGGGGGACTGGGGGCAGCAGACTAGGGCGGGCTGGCAGCGACAGAGAAGCCTGGGGTCATATGCTGTGTCTCCACATGTGGGTGTGAGAGGGGAGACGAGGGGGGCAGCGGACTGGAGCAGGCGGCAGTGACAGGGAAAGCCTAGGGCATCATTGCTGTGTCTCCACGTGTGGGTGTGAGTGGGCAGGAGTGGGGCAGTGGACTGGGGTAGGTGGCAGCGACAGGGAAAGCCTAAGGCGTCATTGCTGTGTCTCCACGTGTGGGTGTGAGTGGGCAGGAGTGGGGCAGTGGACTGGGGTAGGCGGCAGCGACAGGGAAAGCCTAGGGTGTCATTGCTGTGTCTCCACGTGTGGGTGTGAGTGGGCAGGAGGGGGGCAGTGGACTGGGGCAGGTGGCAGCGACAGGGAAAGCCTAGGGCGTCATTGCTGTGTCTCCATGTGCGGGTGTGAGGGCGGCAGTGGACTGGGGGAGGTGGCAGCGACAGGGAAAGCCTAGGGGTCATTGCTGTGTCTCCACATGTGGGTGTGAAGGGGGAGGAGGGGGGCAGCAGACTAGAGCAGGCGGCAGCAACAGGGAAAGCCTAGGGCGTCATTGCTGTGTCTCTACTTGCAGGTGTGGTTTGTGTTTGTGGCTCATGATGCACCTGCTGATTGAAGCTGTGAGAGGCAGTGTGGACTAGTGGTGAGCGCACAGGTCTGGCAGCCAGGAGCTCTTTCGTTCTGATGTGCCATGTGGCCTTGGGTGAGCCCTTCCCTGTGGCCAGACTTTGGATACCTGCTGTTGGATGGTTAAAGGCTGGGGTCGCTGCATGTGCAATGTACTTGGTCTGTGCCATGTCTCTTTAGCACTCAGCCGAGTTTGCTTGCAGGAGCAGTGCTGGCCCCAGCAGCAAGTGGCCCAGCCTCCCCCGCCCCCACTGACTCCCCCAAACAGCCTGTCCTCGCTCCCTGCTTTGGGGGCTGGCCAGAGCTGTTTGCCCGTGGCAGAGGCATTGCTAAGGGCTGAGCGTCTCATCCTGAGGATGCTGCTGTGGATAGGAAGCAACTGGGCTTCTTCCAGTCCATTAATTAAGCTCCATTTCCCCGCCCCCGCGCGCTCTCCCTGCAGAGCCCAGCTGCCCTGCCACAAGTGCCCACCCGGAAGCAGCAAGCAAAGCACCTCAGGGCTCTAATGAAGCAGAGTTCTGGACACGGTCGGCACTGAGTCCCCGGCTCGGCTCAGCTCAGCCACAATTAATTGCTGTTTCCTTCTTGTTCTTAATAAACCTTCTCTGCGGAAGGAGGCAGAAGCCTCCTCGCACCGGTTGGCACCAAGCTGCTCCCCTTCCTGCCCCCTAGGCTGGTCCCTCGATCTCAGGCAGGGGAGGGGGCAGCACCCTGTCCCAGCCAGTGCTGCAGCCTCCTGGGCCTGCTACCAAGTGCGGATGGCTTTGGGTGCCAAGTTCAGGGAGGGAAGAGATTTCCAATTGCTGGAATTGCCTAAAAAAGGAGAAGGGCACCGGCTGGAAGTGGAAAGCTGAAGCCGGGGTTTCGGGAAGGTATTTGTGCGAAGGCCCCGTAGTTAATGCTGCAGGGGAAGCTACGGTTCCCTCTGGCCTTGGTGTTACCTTTCAGCCACCTTGCTAAGCCCCTAACCCAGCCAGCAGCGACTCCCTGTCCACGTGGGGGAGATGGCTTTTCACACACCCCTATGCCACATTCTGCTGTCTGGCTGATGCCCTGGGGAACCAGAGTCTCCTGCATTACTGCTTTGCAGAGATGAGTGAGACATGGTGGCCTGGGGCTGCACTGGTGCTGTTCCCAGACCCCAGGCTCTGCACCCCCCCCCCGGCCCCCTGCTAGGTGCTGGCAAGATGAGCAGGCGTCTGCAATTCCCCATAAATTGTGCCACACGTGTCCCAGTCACCTCTTCTGAGGCATGTGGCAGTTCAGGCAGGATCCCTGATTTAGTTGGGGATTGGTCCTGCTTTGAGCAGGGGGTTGGACTAGATGACCTCCTGAGGTCCCTTCCAACCCTGATATTCTGTGATTCTTGCTGCGTGTAGGGGGCAGGGCCCCATCCTGCCAGGTGCTGAGCACTCCCCACTCCCACTGATCTCTGAGGGAGCCAGTGCAGGGACAGCTGCCAACACGGGTGAAACATTTTGTGGCTGGAGCTGTGTGGCCCAGATGGTGCCTGCTATGGGGCTGCCCTCTGTGCTCTTGGGCCAGACCATCCCCATGCCTGGCTCCCAACGGAGCAGCACCTGAGAGGCTTCGGGACACTCGGGATCCGTAGTGGGAGCGCTAGTGCCCGCCGGGGACGCTGTCCTCTCGTCAAAGCAGCGGTGCACAAAGGCTGCTGGCTTGCCTCTCCCCTGCACCGGGGCTGCCATCACGCGTGCCTGGCACGGGTGGTACCGCTGTGCTGCACAGCACAGGAGGTACTGTGGGAGGTGCTGCCGGACTGAGCCCTCCCTGCCGAGTGTACCGAATGAGGGACCCCCCCACACTGGGGGCCAAACGGGGCAGTGCTGGGGGCATGGCAAGGAGCCAGCTTGGCAGTGCTGCAGGGGGAGAGGGGTGGCATCAGTGCCTCCAGCTCACTGTATTGCCAGCTTGCTGCCCTGCCCCAGGTGTAACTGCAGCCCTGGAGAATCCAGCCAGTCAGGGACTCTAGGGGTGAGGCCCGGGAGAGGGAGCAGCCTCAGCAGATGCCTGGGAGCAGCTTTGGCATCAGCCCCTAGAAGCATCTGCTGGGGCCTGGGGAAGGGCTGGGTGGCTGCGTGGGTCTGGTCCGGTGGGGGGAGGGCAAGCTGGGCGAGCCAGTGGGACTGAGCGTCCACTCCAGCATGGAGGTGGTGGTTCCTGGAGCTGCCATTGCCTGTCCTGTCTCCCGCGGAGCGGGCAAGCTGAGCATCCCGCTGTCAGAACAATGGGCAGTCCGCCCACATCCCTCCTCTTCCCCCAGCACCCCTCAGCCTGGAGGAGTTCCCGGCTCGTCCCAGGCGCTGCAGTGTCCTTGGCCCTGCAGCCGCAGGCTCCTCTGCCCTCGCCTTGCCAGGGAAGGTGGCACAGGACGCTGGCTGGAGCTAGGAGGGCACAAGTGCATGAAGGCCCATCCTTGCAATCTGATGCTGCTCAGGGCCTGCCTCCAGTGGCCTGGGCACAGAGCCATTCTCAGTGGACAGGCATCCACACCACTAACAGTGCTAGGCATCTCGCTGGCAGCATCAGGAGGGAGGCCGAGGGCTGGGTGGGCTCTGGAAACTGGACTTCCCTCACCCCTCAAGACTGTAGTGCATTGATGTGGCTATTGGCAGAGCTTGGCCTGGCATTCCCCTGTCGGAGGGGGCGCTGTGTCCTGCCCCTGCCCACGGGGGTGCTGCGTTCTGCTCCTGCCCAGGCTCTAGCAGCTCTGGGGATATGACCCATAACTCAGGGTTAGACAATGAAGCGCCCACCCCTTGGCAGCTCCTGTCGGAAGCTCCAGGCCATCTATTCCTGGGCACCAATGCCCTGATTAGAGGGTGGCACGTGGTCCCTGGACTGGGAGCCTTGCCCACCCCAGGGCACTTTGTGCTGTTGCTAGCAGCAGTGGGGCTCTGCTGGTGGGAGCAGCGCGAGGAGCCAGGGCAGACGGTCATTGGCATTGCAGTCAGGGCGTGAGTTAGCCTCTCTCTGCCAGCTATTGCTGGCGTCTGCCCAGCAGGATGCCTCACATTGCTGCCGCGGCAGGGATGACTCGGGTGGTGGCAGCAGAAGTTTGCACCGTGTCCCTTGTGGGGCCCAGGCTGCAGAGCACAGGTACACCCTGCATCTCGCTCAGCGCTGGGCATCAGGGGTTGATGCAGCCTGAGGAGCCACTGTGCCAGCGCTCCAGGAGCATCTCTGCTACTGTCGGCCAGGATGGGCCGGGCTCTTAGCAACAGCACAGAAACATCACCTGGTGGGACAGGGATTCCTCGCGGAACGGCTCTGACAGGCCTGGGGGCCAGCCTAGGTGAGGGCATCGCTGGCTCGGGCACCAGGCACTGTGCCAGCAGGCAGAGGGGAGGCTGGAGTGGGGCAGAAGGCCGAGAGAGGAATGGGGGGCAGGAGGCAGTGGGCTGTGGAGCTGGATGGGGGCAAAGGGATGGGGGTAAGGAGGGAGGCAGAGCGACCAGCCCCCTAGGTGCTCTGGGCTGGGTGGGGTGTGTCTCCCTGCTGCCCATGACTGTGTGGTTCCTGGGGACAGCCAGCAGGCTGCAAGGGAGCAGAGGGCCAAGGCGCTCCTCGCCCATGTGCCCCACAGAAGCCCCCAGCAGTGGCAAGTGTTTCTCGCCTGGGTGCCCTGGCCTGAGCCCGTGTGTGGCAGCCTGGCCAGGTGGCACTGGGGCTGTTCCGTGCTGAGGGCAGGCTGGGAAGGGGTTAATGGCCAGCCCGTACCTGCAGTTGCATTTTAAAGATGTGAAATTAAAGCCCGTAATTTATTCTCCCCACACACGAAGGAGCAATTAGTTCTAAACACGGCTTAATCAGTCAGCGCGAGATTGATTTCTGTAGACTTGGATTTGGTGGCTGCTGGCGAGGAGCCAGGCTGGGAGCAATCTCCAAATAAATGAAGTGCGGAGAAAGAAGCCATTACATAATATGATGGATGGGCCCGGAGCTCGCACGGCTCCTCATTAGTATGCCACTCGAGGCTGGCAGCCGCACCAAACTTTCTCCCAGGCACCTTGGCAACTTCCTTCTCCCTTCCCTGCCCCTTCCCCCAGCTGCACTGGGGCTAAACTCTTGCTGCCTTCCCCAGCACACTCAGCTGAGGCTCAGGGCCGGGACAGACACCTGGACCAAGGAGCCTGTTCAGCCACAGGTAGCCCTTCTGCAAACTCCCTGATGTTCCCATCTCTGGTTTCCAGCTGGCACAGAATGCCCCCTGCCCAGGCCTCAGACCTGGTCTCTTCCACCCTCAGCTCTCTGGACTGTGCTGGGCACTGGGCCTCCTACAGAGGAACCACCTTTATCCCCATTTCACAGACAGGGAAACTGAGGCACAACCAGGCACATGCCTTTCTCCAAGGTCACACAGTGAGTTGGTGGCACAGCAGCACGTAGAACCCAGGAGACCTATCCTGGTCCTTCCCCTTTGCCCCAGACCAATCTCTGAAAGGGGCACTCAAGGCAACGAGGGGGCAGAGGGGCTCATTAGAGAGCAAAGCACAATCCCCAGCTGTCTGGTGGGGTCAGGTGTGAGGCAGCCTTGGGGAGCATTCATCATGCCACCTCCCAATGGCCTAGTTTTCTGTAGCGTCCTCACAAGTGACACATGCTATTGGCAGCTGCAGGGTGCCCGCTGGGAATTCCATTGGCAAACTCCCCCGAACTCCAAGGAATAATCCCCGGGTCACAGAGTAACGCTGCCCACCTTCCACGTGCGTCATGCTGGACTTCTCTGCTGTAGCATGGGGGGTGAGCAGAAGGGCGTGGCCCTGCCTGGTGCTCCCACTTTCAATAGTGTCAGAAACGCAACCGTGGGTGAGAACAGTGCTGGCGTGGCACAGCTGGGGGAGCTGCGGGAGTCTCCCACATGTACACGTGGCTTGGGCAAGCTTTCGTGTTCTCTTCCCAGGGTTTGGCTGCACCCTGGGGGAGTCTAATCACACCAGCCCTGGTGGGCTGTAAATGCAGAACCCAGGATACTCCAGCATCAGACGGGCTCCTGCTGCAAGCAGGCAGCACTGAGGTGGCTGCAGAAGCACCTGGCACCAGGATTCAAAGGTGCTGCTGAGAAAAAATCTGGGTTGGATACTATCACGCCCATGCCTGTGTACCGTGCTGTCCTCCTCAGGTACCTCAGGATGCTGCAGGGGAAGGAGCCACTCAGGGGGATTCACCCTCAATAGCTAAACTCTGTGTTTGTTGACAGGAGAGATGGGCCCGAGACATGGGCCCCAGAACTCACATGCTCTGGGCTTCGGGTGAGTCAGGACCACACCTTGTATTTAAGGGGAGGATTTGGGGGCGGGACTTGCCACGCTGGGGAGGAGATCCCCACAATGGTTTGCAAGCAGCCCTTGTGCCAGGTGTGTGATGCTAGGGGATGCGCGCCCTGCCCGCGGGCAGACTCCGATCCGCATGCAGCATGCGGCTTCCTGCTGTGAGCAGAGCCCAGCTGGTTGGCTGCTGGCCAACTCTTCACGCTGAGGTGCTTCAAAGAGCCGCCATTGGTGCCATGGAGCCGGTCCCCAGGGGACATGTTGTGTCTGCTCTGGCGCATTCAAGATGGCTGGGCTGACCCTTCCTGCATGTGGGGGTGGCTCCTGATTTGCTGATACAGATGATGGGCTGAGGGAATTGGAGGGAGCTGGGCCTGAGCCCCCTGGACTGTAGCATCCCCACTGCCCCGGCCTAGGGCTGAGCCAGGAGGGACCCACTCACCCTTAATGGGTAATCACACACCTCCTGGGGGTGGTGCTCTGGTCCAGCTAATGGCACTGAGACCACTTGAAGTGAGAGATAAAAGGAGTCTGCTCACCAGCCTTTGCTAGCAGCCAGGTGGCTTTTAGCTCATGCTGTGGGGAGGGATAGCTCAGTGGTTTGAGCATTGGCCTGCTAAACCCAGGGTTGTGAGTTCAATCCTTGAGGGGGCCATTTGGGGAACTGGGGTAAAAATCTGGGGATTGGTCCTGCTTTGAGCAGGGGGTTGGACTAGGTGACCTTCTGAGGTCCTTTCCAACCCTGATGTTCTATGATTCTATGCAGAGGCTCATGTACTAAGCTCCCAAGGCTCCTGGTTCAATCCCACCCGCCAACACCTGGGGCCTGTCAGCGTTACACAGAGATTGAGCACAACTAGGCTCCTAGCTGCAAGGTCCATGAGCCTGCAGGTCTCTGCAACCTGACTTGCTGCTGGGGGCTGAACTCCCCCCAGAGCCAAGGCCCATCCCAGGCCAGGCCCATTTCTCAGATCTGCCACTTGTGCCAGAAACACAGAGCCCCAGCGTACTTCTCAAACCAGACCCTTCCCACCACGGCACGTCTCCCCTGCTGGGCTGACCCATCCTGCGTGTGGGGGTGGCTGTGTAGTCAGTGGGCTAATGCGATGCTGGAGGGCGTTGGTCACTGTCTAGAATAGAGCGAGTCTAGTGCCAGCCTAACCCAGAGGCTCACCTTTGCCCTGGGCCGCAAGGCGAGCGATGCAGAAGACAGCGTGCAATAGCTTTGGAAATGTTTTCCTCGTGGTGTGAAGGAGGTGCGGCGTTCGCCATGAAATAGTAGCCAGGGCTGGTGAGAAGAGTCTGAAGCCAACCCGAGCACAGGAACAGGGAGTCCCTGCCCACTGGGGGGCTGGGAGAAAGGGCCTTTCTACCAGGCTGGTGAGAGACTGGGCACGTGCCTGGCATCAGTAAGGCAAGCGGGATGGGTGCGCTGGGTCTGAAAAAGACTATGTATGGGCTGTGCTGCGAAGGGGGCCCTGAAGGAGGGCTCCAGGAATCTGTGCTGGGGGAAGGGGATTGGGAGTGGGACCAGGGAGCCCTTCTTGCAAGGCCCCGGTTGCCAGAAACTCAGGGCCTGGTTCTGATCCCAGTCACACTCTGACATCAGTGTCACTCCATCGGCTCCAGCGGAGCTGCTCCTGATTTACACCAGTGTGAGAGCAGAGTCAGGCCGGAGAGCTGTTCCTGTCCAGCAGCCTTTGTGCAATGGGTTGGGAGTCTCAGTGCTGCTCCTGGGGGGCAGCCCTGCTGTGGCACAAACAGGTCCCTTTGCTTCAGCCACAGCAGAGAGGTCAAGGACTGAAGGTGCCATGGAGAGTGAACTCCCAGTGGCCCTCGCCCGGCCGGGCTGAGGTGTACTGGTGGTCTAGGGTGAAGGATAGAAGAATTCCATGCACTGCTACAGACTAGGAACCGAGTGGCTAGTCAGCAGTTCTGCAGAAAAGGATCTAGGGGTTACAGTGGAAGCTAATGGCATTTTGGGCTGTATATGTAGGGGCATTGCTACCAGATCGAGGGACGTGATCATTCCCCTCTATTCGTCATTGGTGGGCCGCATCTGGAAGTACTGTTCCATGTTTTGCGCCCCACACTAAGAAGGATGTGGAAAATTGGAAAAGTCCAACGGAGGCAACAAAAATGATTAGGAGGGCTGGAGCACATGACTTATGAGAGAGCTAAGGGAACTGGGATTGTTTAGTCGCAGAAGAGAAGAATGAGGGGATTTGATAGCGCTTTGAACTACCTGAAAGGGGGTTTCAAAGAGGATGGATCTAGACTGTCTCAGTGGTACCTGATGACAGAACAAGGAGCAATGGTCTCAAGTTGCAGTGGGGAGTTTAGGTTGGATATTAGAAAAACCTTTTTCACTAGGAGGTGTTAAGCATTTGGACTGGGTTCCCTAGGGAGGTGTTGGAATCTCCTTCCTTAGAGGTTTTTAAGGTCAGGCTTGACAAAGCCCTGGCTGGGATGATTCAGTTGGGAATTGGTCCTGCTTTGAGCAGGGGGTTGGACTATATACCTCCTGAGGTCCCTTCCAACCCTGATGTTCTGTGATTCTATGATTCTTGCAACATCGCCACTGTTGTGGGGGGAGAGGCTCCTTTACCACGGCTGTCAGAGCCCTTGTTAAGTCCCCAGCTGCCCAGGTTAGTGCATGTCAGAGCAGGTGTGGCCTGCTCCTGAAGTGCATCAAAGGGAGATGGAGACAACCCCCCAGCTCTTCCCAGCCATAGATCTCAAAGCACTTGTATCAAGGAGTCAGTATCATTATCCTCATTGTACCAATGGGGAAACTGAGGCATGTAGTGGGGCAGTGACTTGCCCAAGGTCACCCACCTGGCCAGTGGCAGAGCAGGGAATAGACCCCAGCTCTCAGGGGTCCTAGTGCAGTGCTTACTCCATACGCACCATAGGGAAGCCACTAGTCCCAGGGCAGAGGCTCTGGGGACTCTCACTGACAGAGGCTCTTCATTCTGTTGTCTCCGCAGAACTCGATTCGGCACAACCTGTCCCTGCACACCCGCTTCATCCGCGTGCAGAATGAGGGCACCGGCAAGAGCTCCTGGTGGATGCTGAACCCCGAGGGTGGCAAGACCGGCAAGCCGCCGCGTCGGCGCTCAGTGTCCATGGACAACAACAGCAAGTTCCTGCGCATCAAAGGGAAAGCCAGCAAGAAGAAGCAGCTGCAGGCGACTCAGGAGCGTGGGGAGGAGAGCCCGTCCTCTCAGCAGGCCAAGTGGTCTGAGAGCCCTGCCTCCCACGCCAGCGATGAGTATGACGCCTGGGCCGACTTCCGGACACGGGCCAACTCCTCGGCCAGCACGCTGGGTGGGCGCCTCTCCCCAATCATGTCCAGCCACGAGCCGGATGAGCTGGAAGAGGATGACGGCACCCCATCCTCCCCGCTGATGTACCCCAGCCCCTCCAGCACCATGTCTCCCTCCCTAAGCAGCCGGTGCTCCGTGGAGCTGCCCCGGCTGACCGACCTGACCGGCACCATCAGCCTGAATGAAGGGCTTGGTGAGAGCCTGCTGGACGATCTGCAGGACAACTACAACATGAGCCCTTCGCAGCCGCTGCCCTCGGGCAGCCTCAGGCAGAGGAGCTCCAGCTTCACCTTCAACTCCAAGTGCTCGACGCTCGGGGCAGCCACCAGCACGTACTGTGGGACCATCTACAGCCAGCCCGCCATGAACCTGCTGCGGCGCCTGCCCATGCAGACCATCCAGGAGAACAAGCAAGCTACCTTCTCCCCCGCCGGCTCCTACCGGAACGCCTCGCTGCAGGACCTGCTCTCCTCCATCTCCTACGCGCACAAGGAGAGCATGGCTCAGGGCGAGCCACCCATGGCCCAGGGCAGCGTCCTGGCCCCGTCCCGCAGCCACAGACAGAGCGCCCTCATGTGTGGAGGCGGGGAGCTGGGCTTGTCCTCTTACCCCGCCCACTCGGCCTCCCTCATGAAGAGCAACACTTTGTACCACCCGTCACCAGCCAGCCACCACCCTGCTGTCAGCAACAGTGCCTTACCCACTCCTATCAGCCTTCTGAGCTTGCCTAGTGACTCTTGCAGCCTGGCAGCCATGCCCCACCACGGGCATCTCCATCCCTACGTCAATACCCAAGGGACACACATGAGCTTGCTGGATTCCCTCCAGGGCCCTTACCAAGGGGCGAATCACCCCCCTGTTTTGGGCCAGGACAGGTTCCCAGCAGACCTTGACCTGGACATGTTCAATGGCAGCTTGGAGTGTGACGTGGAGTCCATTATCCTCAATGACTTTATGGACAGCGATGAGATGGACTTCAATTTCGACTCGGCCCTGCCCCCGCAGAACGGCCTCAACATGGCCACGCTGCCCAGCGCCCCCCAGCCCCCCAACCAGAGCTGGGTGCCTGGCTGAGACGAAGCCAGATGCTTCCCACCAAGGAATCACCTGGGGAACAGTGACACAGACTTTTTTTTTCTTTCTCTTCTGCCTTTATTTGTTCTGATGGGCTAGAGCCATCTGTTAAACCTGAGAGCCACCCTGAGCACAAGCCGCAGGGTGACAGAGCCGTCCGGGCGCAGGACACAGCCCCGCCAACCAGTGCAGACTTGGGGTTCACCCGCATTGATGTGTGCACCACACTAGCTAGCTCAGGCTGTGCTGGGGAGCCCCAGGCTCATGCCAGTTCTTTCCCTAGCACATTGGGTGTGGGCGCAAAGGCAGCCTGGAATCCGTCATGCCCTGTCCCGCCTCCGCCCTTAGCGGAGTTCCCAGGTGAGGCAGTGCAGAGGCTGGGCCCAAGGCATTTGCATTTGTCAGAATAAGCTTTCCAAATGGCCCCACCTTTTGTGCTCGTTTGGTTTGGTTCTCCTGGCTACCTACAGGGGGTGGCGGCCCTGGAGCAGAGGCACAGTGACGGCAAAGGCCCTTGGTTTCCAGGGCAGCTGCAGCCATCAGGAGCGGTTGGCTGGCTCCCCCCAGCAGTCAGCGCTAGTGTCAGCCTGCAGCCCCTTCCACCCACTCACCCGGCAGCAAACCAGTGGATTTCCGTGTACTGTTTAAGCCTATCCTAGAACCTGATATAACCCGGGGTAGCTGGAGAGCCAGGGAAAGCCTCTGAACTCTGGAGCTAGCAGCTGGGGCTGCCTGCTGGCAGCACCCACGCGCATGGGGCTCTCTCCAGAGTTTGCTTCTGGATTCTGAGCCAGTTTGATCTCAGCCAAATTTGGGGATGGCCACATTTTCAATCATCAGTGCCTGCAAAAATCCCAACCCACCGACGACTGGCAGCTGTCTGTAAACAACATGCATTGTGCCACGCACAGTCGGTGCGTGTGTGGGCGGGGGCACAGGCGTGCATGCCCTGAACTGGCTTTGCAGGTGTGTGCTTTGCAGGCCCAGGAGCCTGTGTGAGGCTCTGTTGGGAGGGGCATGCTGCTAGCCTGGATCCCAGCTGGAGAGGTAGGCGGGGGAAAGTTGAAGGTGGAGGGGAGTTATTTATTTGATTTTATGCACTCTCTTGCCATTGAATAATCACCTTGTTAGATGAGCAAACGGGCGAGCCGTGCTGGGAGCTGGGGAGGCAGTCTGCAGGCAGTGCGTGCTCATGGGAGATGGTAGTTAATATCAGGGATGTGCGGAGGGCTAGGAGCTGATTGCAAAACCTGGATCTGGCTTGTGATGCAGAACATTCCCAGAGTTTGGGTGCTCAGTGCCAGGGCACTGGACCTCCCCATTGGACTTGGGGTTCAAACACCTGCTTCCCTCTTCGGAGCTCACTGTGCCCCTGCATTTTCAAGACCAGCAAACCCTTCCCTCCCCCGCCCCAGGGTCGTATGCAGGCTCTGGGCAGGTGCCTGGGGCTGCCAGGCAAGGGAGAGGTGCTATTGCTGCCCACAGCAGGGGGGCTAACTGTCCGGCAGCCTGCTTTCTGAGCACTGCCCACCTCATCTGGGCGGCCCAGGCCAGCTGTGCAAAGAGCACCGCCTTTGGGAAGGATCCTTTCCAATAAGTGAGAAGGGCCCAGAAGAGCCAGGAGTGGCTGGCAGCTGCAATGCAGGCACAACTGAGCAGTGGGCTGTGCTGGCCCCATGCCAGGCAGGAATCCCCACCCATCGGCTTGTGTTCAGCAACCACCGGCCTGAGGCAGACCCATAGCCCCAGGGCATCTCCAAACTGCCCAGGACCTTGTAGACAGTCCCTGGATCTCAACAAGTCGAGCCCAAACACTGTCTGAGCTCTGGGGCTGGAGCCCTTCTTTGGGGGTCCAGCTCCTCCTTAACCAGGGCACGGCTCCTGGCTCTGAAATGAAGACACATGTTGTTTCTGCTGCGCTTTGCTCTGCGATCCCCGGTTGTTGGACCCTGAGCCTCTACCAACCAGGGCGCAAACCCCTGGGTGGGAACCGAGGTTTCTGTGAACTCTGACTGTAGGACACAGGCCTGGCGCTTCCCAGCAGGGAGAGGGATATTTGCCCCCCAAATGATCTTCCGGGGCCCCAAAGTATAGTCAGAGAGGCCGAACTATGTAGTGAGCTACCCAGCGCTGAGCAGTGACAAACTACTGACGCCAGAGTCAAATTTTATTCTCTTAAATTCCGAGATTCCCCAGGTCTAACCAGCCCTGGGTGCCTGGAAGGCTGGTTGTGTTTTAAACAGCAGCCTCCAGGGACCTCAACACACACACCAAGAAAGGGACCCTAGAACTGGCCCTGGCATAATCCCACGTAGCTGGGAACTGGGGCTCCCTGGCTCCGTGGGGCGACGAGGGTTCTGTGGCCAGGTGGTGTAGAAAGCATCTGGAGCCTCCTGCATTGGCCCATGGAGCCTGTGGCTCTGTGGTCTGGATTCAGGCTTGTCCCCCACAGGAGCAGCCAGCACAGGCACATCTGAAAGGCAGCGTAGATCTGAGCTGCTGAATGGGAGGAGATGGTCCCCGTCCCTACGTAAGGTGGAGCCCTGAAGGGTGCTGCCCTCCTCCGTGGGGCTGTCCCATGCCCCTCCCCTGCAGCCCCCCTCCTTTCTCTGTGAATGGCCCAGAAGCACCAAGCACTGTCAGGCACAGAGAAAGGGGTCAGTTTGTTAAAGTCCCCATCTCTCTCTCGCACCACTCCAGCAATTCTCCCAGCCCCCAGCATCACAGCCGCTGCATCTTCCAGGGGCCTGATGAAGGCCATAGGAGACCTAGCAGCTGCTCCTTGCCTGGGGCAGAGTGGCGCCCTGCGGTGGGCATACGCCATGTCCTCTCGCCTCACCTAGCCAGGATCCATCAGGTACCCGGCATGTGTCTATGGTGGGAAATAACAAAGGAGCCCATTGATGTACCATTGATGATGTTTGCTCCAGGTACATAGAGGTCGTAGTCTATTTATAAAGACATTATTACCAATTAATTATGTTTACATTGTTGGATCATGTACAGAATTTAATATATTCTATTCTAGATATTCTTTCTCAGAGGTTTTTTTAAAAATTATTATGATTTGGTTGATAGCATACATTCATCCAGTCAGTTTCGACCTTCTCATTCTGTTTTCAGATGTATTTAATTCATTGCAGAAAGAAATCGTCAATGACAGATGGGTATGAAATACCCAGCCCCTCGCCCTGCCCTAGCCTGGGGTAGAGAGGATGGGTGTGGCAGGGTGCTTTGCTTACCATGGGGCTGGCGGCTGCAGGGCTGGGACCACCTATTAGCACCAAGGGTGTTCAGGGAGCAGTGCTGCCCTATGTGGGAGAAAGGAGGGAGCTACCTCCTTCCAAACACCTGATCTTCCAGGCACATCCCCAGCAGCACGATAGAGGATGATGCCGTTAGGCACTGGATGGCATGTGCCCCTGGCACGTGGCATCAGGCGGGCACCCCGCCCACCCCACCAGCACCAGCCACACGCTTGGGGCTTTGGATCCGGCATCAGTGCATCACCCCCCTTGGTGGCAGGGCCAGTGGCACAGGCTGGCACAGTCCTTGCCAGGCTTGGCTCTGCTGCAAAGTCTCTGCTCCTCTCAGGTGCTTTCGTTCCTGCTTTGGGAGAGAGGGGATGGAGAGGGGAGACATGCCATCATCTGGCAGGGAACCCAGCCCAGGCGAGGCCTTGTTCTGTCCTGGGGATGGAACAGGCTCACGGGGGTGCTCAGTGCCCAGTCACCACTCCTGCTTTCTGCCAGTCTCAGGGACTCTCCCTGCTCTCTGCAGCCCGGGCGCCTCTACCTGCCTCTGCCCCAGCCCCCGGAGCTCAGTGCCAGCTGGGCCTTTCAGCTTACACCCCTCCCCCCCAAGGAGATGGGAAGAGGGACAGAGATGCCCAGGGAGCCCCTTGGCCTTGCCCAGCCCTGAGTATCTGTCGGTACTGAGAGGAAGCAGCCGGAGGCCTCAGTCAGAGAAGAGCTCCCCTCACCCCCGGCATTCCCTGTGCCTGCGCCCCTTGCCCTGCCTCGCCGTGTGTTTGACCTGGGAGGCCAGCCCCGGGCACGTCGTCTTGCGAAACTGTCTGTGGTTCGTGACCGTGGGGTTGTCGTGTTTACGGTGGAGTTGTGTTGGTAAGCATTGTGTGTGCCGTCGTTGTGCAGTGCAAGGGGTGTGGTGACGGGCAGGGAGCTTGGCAGGGCGACCCAGTGACACCCACGCCCTCAGCCCCAGGCCTGCGCGGGGGAGTTTCGATGCAGGACGCGAGGAGCCTGGGCAGGAGCCAAGGGACCTGTGCAGCACCCCGAGTGCCGGGGGGAGCGGAGAGGAGGGCTGTGCGTGTGGGCCAGGGCTGCTCGGGGATCGGGATGGAGACGGAGGCGAGGCACATTGGGACAGATTAGGTCGGGCGGGGTCAGTCATTCCCTTGCAGCTCCATTTCCCTCCTGGCCCTGGGCCCCCGGGCTCCTGTATGCAAGGGTCAGACAATACGTGCACAGGCCTGGTCTGGTCCCCTGCCCGCCACCTGTGTAGAGACTGGGGCTGGAGAGCTGCTCTCCCTGGTGGAATTGCTGCAGTTCTGACCCCCGTCAGGGGCTGCCAGCAACCCCCCACTGCAGCTGGGGGTCACAGGGCTGCTGACAGCCCCGCGCGCTGTGAGCTGGCTCCGTGCTCTGGCGCAGTCTGCGCAGGCCCACGGTGAGGAGCCGCACACGAGGCTGGGTAGGCCGAGGCTCTCTGCCCTGTGAGCACACGGCTGTGGTGTCTGCACTAGACAGGCTGTTGTCACGTGGCTTGGCCATAAGTCCACGTTTAAACACAGCTTCGGTGTCACGTCCAGGGAGTTCTGGAGACAGCTGGGCGGCCCTGCCAGGCCACGCTGGGACTCCAGGTCAGTGGCCATGTGCCAAGCCACCAGCCGCTCGGCTCCTAGCATGGCTGGGAGCACAGAGAAGGAGAAGGCCGGTTCTTTGATTTGAAGGACTCATGGGGGTTATTTTAAATCTCCCTCAGGACATAGGTCCCCAAGCACAGCCCATACTCAGCCCCCCTGAGAGACTCCTCTTCTGGACTTCCCACTCAGTTCCCTAGCACACTGTCCCTCTCTGCCCCATGCTTCCAGCCTGGCTCCCACATCTGGCCTGGTGGGACCTGGCTTCAGTGATGGGCACACAAGCCAGGAGCAATCTGATAGCGGAGCTGGCTCCCCAGAGGGACTGGCTCCAGCAGTTTGCTTTATACAGATGTTTCAGTTCATTCTTTCCCTCATATTTATAACTGTACAGACTTGGGGGGAGGGTTTCGGACAGGCTGTTATCTCTCACCGCACATATATTGTAGGCAATGTAACCTTCTTGATTGTGCTATTAGAGTTCGTGTATGTGGCAATGTAAAGAACTGTGTATAGTGCATTGTACAGCATATTTTCATGAATAAAATTGTTTTAAATATTACAAGTATGGCCAGTTGACTTCCATGCTTGTGGGTGCGTGTGTGTGTGTTTGCAGGAGCACATGTGTGCGCGTGTGTGCGGGTGCATGTGCGTACCCCTGTGTGTGTGTGCAACAGATGGAGGAGTCAGTGAATGTGGTGTACCAGAGGGCGCGTTGGAAGGTTAAAGCAGGGCACAAGTATAATAATCAATACTTGTGAGCTATATTGTTTTGTTCCTGGCAAACACACCAAGACGTTAGATAAAAACATTGACACTTGCTGGAAGGCTACAACATCACACAACTTTATTTCTTAGAATTCAGAACGATAAAGCACAGGAACTCAAAACCAGAGAACGAGAAAGCAGGCTGCTTTCTAAAACAGAGAGGCCCAATTCACCCCAGCTAGCCCGAAGCTGGCTGGCTGCAGACTGACTCTGATAGACCCAGATCCCCTGCTTCTCTCCAGGTCTCCCTTGCCTACAAGCAGACCCAGGAACCCCCTTAGAACGTCAAGGGATAGCTTACACGTTAACACATTTTACAACACACCTCAGCTATCAAGGAGCCCATGTGACTCTTGGGCACTTGGAACTAAAGACCAAACTGAAAGTCAAAGGAAGGCAGGACTTCCAAAGTCTCAGTGGCCCTGCTGGACCCTCCTGGGGCAATGAGATGGTTTCTACAAGTGAACATCACTACTGCCAAGAGGTTCAGGTGCATGAAGCTGTGCAATCACTGGACACAGGACAAGTACAGAATGGATCCAGATCTGCCACTTGTCTGCTGGGCCAGGGCATTGGGGAAGGAAAATGGGGTCTCCAACACTCCAGAGGCTGGGCTGGACTCATGAGTATCAGTGTGCCAATCACAAGACTGACCAATAGACGGGAATCAGTAAATTGCAGCATTTGTGTAGTGGGGACCTGCTCCTTGCGGTGAGACAGTGGCTGCGTGTGTGGGCACTGGACACAGGATTCCAGAGATGGCCACACCACAGCCAAATATGGAGGTAAAATACCCTCTCTGCTCCTACTTGAACTTTCCCTATTTATACATCCGTGGATTTTGTTCCACCTTCTGGCCACAGCATCACACTGGGAGCTCATGTTCAGCTGATTATCCACCACAACTTTCTAATCTGTTTCAGAGTCTCTGCTTCCCAGGATAGAGTCCCTCAGCCTGTAAGTATGGCTGACATAGATGTATACATTTACATTTAACCACACAGAGTTTGCTTGTGCCCAGTTGACCAAGCAAGCCAGATCTCTCTGTTTCCATGACCTGTCACCGTTATTTGCCACTCCCCCAATGCTTGTGTAATCTAGAAACTTTATCAGTGATGATTTTATGTTTTTGTCTAGATCATTGATAAAAGTGTTAAATAGCGTAGGGCCAAGAACTGATTCCAGCAGGACTCCACTAGAAACACACCCACTCGATGATGATTCTCCTTTAACAGTAACATTTTGAGACCTGTCAGTTAGTCAGTTTTTAATCCATTTAATGTGTGCCATGTTGATTTAATATCGTTCTAGTTTCTTAATCAAAATGTCAGGGGGTACGAATTCACATGCCCTGCAAAAGTCAGGTATATTACGTCAACACTATTCCCCTTATCAAATCTGCAAGCTCCTCAAAACAAGATAGCAGATGAGTTTGACAGGATCTATTTTCCATAAGCCCACATTGCTTGATATTAACCCCCCATTAATTCTTTGTTAATTGAGTCCCATATCACCCGTTCCATATTTTGCCTGGAATCAGCGTCAGGCTATAATCATTCCTTTTACCCTTTTAAAATAGTCAAACAACATTAGCTTTCTGCCAGTCCTCTGGAACTTCCCCAGTGTGCCAAGATGTACTGAAAGTCAGCGAGTGGTTCAGTGAGCTCCTTGGTCAGCCCTTTAAAAACTCTTGGATGCTAGAACTGCTGCTTTACAACTGTCTAACATCAGTAACTGCTGTTTAGCATCCTCCTTAGTTACTGCTGGAATGGAAAGTATTTCATCATCGTCATATGGTAGGAACACATCATCTGGCTTTGGCCCAAGTACAGAACAGAAATGTTTCTTGACCACGTCTGCCTTTTCTGCATTCTTATGGCCAGTTCTACCATTTCCGCCTAGGGCTGGGCCAATGCCATGACGAGGATTCCTTTTGTTTCTGTTGAACGTTAAAAGCTCCTTGAGAGTCACATACAAGGTGTGGGGCTCAGGGCAGGCTGACTGTATGAAATGCTATCAGCTGCGATTTGCAGGAAGTCAGACTTCCCACTGGCCTTGCAATCTAGGACAACACACCCTATTTCACATCCCTTCTGCCCCCTACCCCCATCACCACCTTCAGCAACTACTCCCACCACATGCACCCACCTCCTCTCCAATCACCACCCTCCTCCACCTCCCCACTCAGCCCCACACCACCATCTTAGGCTGCCTCCTCAGCCCTTCCCCATGGCCCAGTAGTTTGCCTTGACCCCAAATGCTGATTGTGCTGCTCAGGTCTGCAAAGGCCCCTCTGAAGCACCCCGGGTACTGCTTTGCCCAGCCAGCTGTGATGTGACCCCCGCCCTCCTGCCCTGTGCTTTGTTCCTCCCTGCAGGGACATGCTCAGTGGCTCTGAGATCAGACACTTCAGTCTATAGAGGTGCTGCAGCCCCCTCCCTGCCTGGGCTGTAGTAACGCTAACCCATGGCATCAGGTAGCACACCACCCACTGGTGCCATTGTCCAGATGTCTGTGTCCTGCTCTCTAGCTCAGGAAAACAACCAGCACCGCACTTTGCCCCAGGCTTCGCCTTTCGGCACAGGTACCACCCCCTGTGCTCACTGCCGTCCTGTGAATAAATGGCCATTTTTTCTGTAGTTAAAAATAAGCGTCCCTGCACTGGGAATAAGTGGTCTCATTTCGATGACAGAAAATTTGCTTCTGACAGTAGAACATTGACTGTTGTGTACTTGTTGCATGGTTTCTATTCTGCAGCTGATTCTCCTGATCAATAGTAAATGGCTGAGGGTGATCACGCAGCAGCTGTGCTGCTCTCACATGGGAACAGCTGCACTGGACACAGCCCTCCCATGTGCCTAGAACTGTTAGCATTGGGGAGAGGTGCTGCAGGTACAGCTCAAGGGATTGAAATCACCATTAGCTATCAAAGACACAGGCTGGGCTGCCTCCCACCCCACTGCCACAGCCCCCTGAGCCTCTGGGACCATTCAGTTTCCATCACCTATCTAGCAGTCTCAGCTGATGGGATCAGAGCCAGCCAAGGAGTGGGTCTGGGATGGGGGATGCTGGTCTGCTCTGAACTGGGCTGGGCTGAGACTGAACTCCTTTCACGGAGATCAAGTGACTGGGCTGAGTGAGTTGAGCTGGACTCAAAGCAGCTCCGTAGAGCGGGCAGGCTCTGGGGATGGAGAGCCGAGGGGGAGGAGCAGGCCCTGCAGGCAGAACCCATATCCATGCATGCAGCAGCTGGCACACAAGTTCCCTCCACTGCCCACGAGCTGTTCAGGCTGGTGCCAAAGCTCTCCCCTGTTTCAGCCCAGTACAAGCCATGACTGACAAACTGCTGGGCCATCCTCCCAGCCTCTCCGTGAGCTGTGATGTACCCCTCAGCTGCACCACCAGCAAGAGCCATGGGCTGGGCTGTGAAGGCGCCATGCATGGTCCACAGCCTACGGCTCCGCGGCCTGGGCACCATGCCAGGGAGGAGAGGAAAGGACTGGAGAATCATTGCTCTTGGATGGAATGAGCATCAGCTGCACCTTCCTGCCAGTCCAAGGGAAGACATTTATTGGCGAGCATTTCCCAGAGCTGCATGAAGAGGGGCCAGGGCCACATACTTCTGGTTCAGCGTCAGTGGGTGCGGCTCTTTGTAGACAGGTAGCCAATGAGGTTGCTGGCCCAAAGAGCTCGCCATCTCGTTCAGCCAAGCCCCACCCAGTGCTGGCCAGCCACTCCAGTGCAGCGCAGTGCAGCGCAGCGCAGCGCAGCAGCCCGGGAAGTGGGGTGAAGGCGCACAGGTGCTCAGCGCACAGGGACAGGCCACAGGGCTGCACACTGAGAGCGAGGAGGGCACGGAGCAGGAAGCAGGAGACTGGGACAGATGGAATTTGGAGTGCGGGGTGCGAGAAGAGGCACAGGAGAGCGTGAGAGGCTGGGCGAGCCTCAGCCTCCTGTGGAATAACGAGGGATGTCGGAGGCCAGCTCTGCAGAGAGAGGAGGACGTGGCTGAGGCATGAGCCGAGGAAGATAATTTCAGCTGAGGAGAGCTGGCGTGTGGAGAGGCAAACCAGGGACAAGAGGTCACGCCAATCAAAGCAGGAAGGTCCAAGTGCTCAAAGGCATTTAGGATCCTAGCCCCCATTCGAATCAATCGGTGCCTAAATACCTTTGAGGATCTGGGCCTGTGTTTAAGCGCTTTAGCAACAGAGAGGGAGCAGCAGGGAGGGACCTTAGAGCTCTCACAGTGGAAGGAGTCAAAGGCTTGGAAAACACCTGACTGTGGGCAGAGGGGGAGCAGGGGTAAGCCCAAGTGACCCTGAGGTTAGGAGCTGCCTTGCTCCCATCTCAGACCGAGCCACCAGCAAGCCCTTAGGGGCAGCTGCTGGAGGGGCCTTAGCTGTACCTGTCCAGCCCTGTGACTGGGACCTGATCAGCCCCCCGGAGTTGCTCACTTTTCACCCTCAGGAGAGGGGTGTGGGCTGGGCCTTGCAGCCCCTGGCTCTGGTATGTACCCCCCTGTCCAGCAGCCCCCCTGCCTGCTCTGGCCTGGGACTCTGGCAGGTGAGCTCATAAGGGGAGGGTTCCATGTTCCATCCCCTGAGCTCTGTGGCTCGGGCCAGGCTGGAACCAGCACAAGGCCAGCTTCCCGTGGAGCAGCTCCATGTGCCCCTTCCACCTGAGAGCAGGGCGCTCAGCTCATCAGCACCCGCTGTTACAAAGCAGCCGTACTCAGCTGTTTTCCAGCTGCAGAGGGACCTGAGGTTTGGATTGTGCTGAAGGGTGTGGGTGGGGACAGCCCCCATTTGAGCCCAAGCCACTGACCCCTCCCAGATGAAGAGCTGAGCAAGGCTGGCTTGGAGAGCATCAAAGCCTTGATCGTTAAAGCAAAATGTCACCAGCCATGGGTGTGGCCTGTACAGTCATAGGAGTAAGAGCTGGAAATGCTTGGGGAGGTCTCCAGATGCCACCTCCTCTCCCCTTCCCTGAAGCGCCAGGGAGCAGCGCCTGGCCTGGCTGATTGCCTCACTGATTTAGAAGATCTGAAACACAGAAACGTGCTGGAGTGAAGCAGTAAAAGGGGTCGGTGCCTTTTGCTCCTGGGACATGTGCTCACTGCAGAGTCAACACTGCATCAGACTCAGCTGTCGGGCAGGCAGGATCACTCTCTCTCTGGGACCAGGCCCGTTGGCAGATAAGTACAAGTGGCAGAGGCATCCTCTGCCCAGGCTTTCTGCTCTGCTCCATTCCATTGCAGGGAACAGCATTTGACATCAGCTTGTCAGGGTGTTTTAGACACTGTGTGGGAAGGAATGGGTTAAAATATAGACAGTCAGACAGATAAGGTGGCTGGGGTAATAGCTTTTATTGGACTTCAGCAGTTGGTCCAATACAAGGTATGACCTCCCCACCTTGTCTCTCCAATATCCTGAGAGCGACATGGCTACAACTACACTGCATGAGACAGCTAGGCAGACAGCTCGGGCTAAGGGGCTGTTTCATTGCAGTGTAGACATTTGGGCTTAGGCTGAAGCCTGGGCTCCTGGACTACACCACAGATAAACAGCTCCTTACCCAGAATCTCCCCATGCCCAAGTCAGCTGGCACTGGTCAGCCACAGGTGTCTAACTGCAGTGCAGACAGACCCACTGTGGCTAACTCATTATTTGCCTGACTCTCAGGGTGGTTATTTCTCCAGCTAGTCAGTGACTCTCTGCAGGACTTGGTTGGCCAGGGGTTCTTTCCAGGGTCATTCTGTGGCTAGGGCATTGCGAGGCTCCCCAGACAGCTGGGTCAGGCCCACACTCCCATCTCAGTGGGGTCCGGTTTTGTTCAACATCTTCATTAATGATCTGGCGGATGGCATGGACTGCACTCTCAGCAAGTTTGCAGATGACACTAAGCTGCGGGGGGTGGGGGGGGAGTGGTAGATATGCTGGAGGGTAGGGGTAGGATACAGAGGGACCTAGACAAATTAGAGGATTGGGTCAAAAGAAATGTGATCAGGCTCAACAAGGACAAGAGCAGAGTCCTGCACTTAGGACGGAAGAATTCCATGCACTGCTACAGGCTGGGGACTGAGTGGCTAAACAGCAGTCCTGCAGAAAAGGCCCTGGGGTTATAGTGGATGAGAAGCTGGATATGAATCAGCAGTGTGTCCTTGTTGCCAAGAAGGCTAACGGCATATTGGGCTGCTTTAGTAGGAGCATTGCCAGCAGATCGAGGGAAGTGATTATTCCCCTCTATTTGGCACTGGTGAGGCCACATCTGGAGTACTGTGTCCAGTTTTGGGCCCCCACTACAGAAAGTATGTGGACAAATTGGAGAGAGTCCAGCAGAGGGCAATGAAAATGATTAGGGGGCTGGGGCACGTGATTTAGGAGGGAGGCTGAGGGAACTAGGGTTATTTAGTCTGCAGAAGAGAAGAATGTGGGGGGATTTGATAGCTGCTTTCAACTAACTGAAAGGGGGTTCCATAGAGTATGGAGCTTGGCTGTTCTCAATGGTAGCAGATGACAGAACAAGGAGCAATGGTCTCAAGTTGCAGTGGGGGAAGTCTAGGTTGGATATTAGGAACTATTATTTCACTAGGAGGGTGGTGGAGCATTGGAATGGGTTCCCTAGGAAGGTGGTGGAATCTCCGTCCTTAGAGGTTTTTAAGGTCAGGCTTGACAAAGCCCTGGCTGGGATGATTTAGTTGGGGATTGGTTCTGCTCTGAGCAAGGGTTGGACTAGATCACCTCCTGAGGTCCCTTCCAACCCTAATCTTATATGGTTCTTCCCAGGGCCACACTGACTTAACCACGTGGCCTGCTGGGCTGACAATGGGGTGGGAGAGGCAGTAGCTAGCTCCTCAGTGTGACAGGCCACCACCGTAGCTCCTTGGAGAGCTGGCTTTGTTTATGGGGCTTGGCTTGGCAAACTGAGGACATACAGTGCATGAGCCCAGCCAGGCCAGTTCCTGACCCATCTGCAGTCCCCTCCCTCTGCCTTGTGCTGGGGCTCAGGGACAGGGCTGGGGCTGCCTTCAGCTCACTCACTGTGAGTGCAGGATACGCTGACACCTTTACTATTACAGGAGCTAACCGGCACTTGCAAGGCTTAATCGACGAGCTGTGCCAGTGCGGCTGCTTTGTATCCTTTGATGAAACAGGTCCCTGTGTGGCCATGCATACTCTCGCTTGTCCACTCGGCCTCCCCAGCACTCCTATGTTGTCTTCACTGGCTTCCTTAGACCCTCCAGCTGAGGGATGCAGAGAGATACAGGCAGGAGGCTGGACTGTGCTTTATTGTCTTGGCCGAGGGTCAGCAGCCTCCCAGTTCCCAGTATCTGTACAGTGGGCGGGAGCCAGACCAAGGTGCCCTTCCGGGTGACAAAAGGGCTTTCTGGCTCCAGCTCTCAGCCCTTGTGGAAGATGCCCTGGGCCCATATAGCTACAAGGCTGAGGCCGAGAAGGACGGAATGTTACAGACACAGAAAGTTGAAGACTGTAAGAAGCAAATTTCTGTCATAAACCATTCCCTTGCAGAAATCTTGGATACCTTAGAAAGAGTTTTTGCTCAATGTTATTAATTAAGGCAAAAGAATCCCCATATGGAAAGAGAAACAGTCAAGTTATATTTTTGCTAAATACGCCACACCATATGGTAACATACAGAAAATTGGCCACATAGGCAGCTTAGAATATATGTTACCATATGTTCATATGTACTTTATAATTTCTTTGTTTTTCAAAGAGGGCATTGTCTTATGGGGCAGAAATGAGCAGCCTGGCCCAGGGGAGCAGGGAAAGCGTCCCCAGCCAGCTTTGCTCTGAAATGAACCTGGGCGTTGAGCCAAATGGCTGGCCCAGGGGACCGGTGTGCAGTACAGGACAGAGAAGACAGGCACAAGGGCGGCCAAAGGTGCTGCCTGTGCATAGGAGAGGCAGCCAGCTAATAATCTGTGTGCTGTGCACACCAGAGAGATCCCTGGAGAGGCTTGAAGGGGGAGGGGCAGAAACAGCTTCCTTGTGGCATTGTCCCCAGGAAACCTTCATCTACCCACAGCAAAGGCAAGAAGAAGAGGAAAAGCTCTGTATGGGAGAGGCACCAAGGCAGCGACCTTAAGAAAATCCTAAATAACACATGTGGGCTGCTGTTTGTGTGTGTGTGTGCATGCGTGCAGTCCACTGGAGTGGGTGAGCACAATGTGTGTGTATGTGCACGTGCACCTCGTGTGTGTGTCTCTATGCTGATTGTGTGTGTGTGTGTGTGTGTGTGCATTTGCACTCTGTGCATGTGCACTCTCACATGAGGCTGTGTTTGCATGCATTGTGTGTGTGGATGGGTGTGGCGTGGGGATGGGATGTGTTTATGCGGTGTGTGTGTGAATGGGGGTGGGATTTTGTGTGTGCATGTGTATGTATGGGGAGGTGGTTGTGTGGGGGTGTGCATGTGTATGTGAGGTGGGGTGTGCGTGTCGTGCCAAAAGTGATGCCGCACCAGGGCTCAGTGTTTTGGGTGGAGGAGCTCCAGCCCCAGTGGCAAGTCACTGAACTAGCAGGTGCCTGGGGAGCCCAAAGTCCATCTTCTCCTCAGCCTGCTTCCATTGCCTAGGTCTGACCACATCACTAGCAGGCTCACGGACACCTGAATGCCTGGCATCTCTGTGAGATACAGAGGGGAAATGCCCCATTCCCAGTGGGGTGCCTGGCGGAGAAGTGCCCCAACTATATCATGCTTAGTGCATAGCGTGGCCAGGCCTGGCCTCCAGCCCTGCATCTCTAGGGAGGTCAGTGTTGCAAGAGGCACAACCTTGCGGGCGCTTCACACCCTGACCCGCCCACTCAGAGCCAGGCACCGCCTGACTCTGCCTTTTCCCTGGGCCTCGACAGGCTGTGCACAGCAGGCCAGGGGCACGAGGCTGGGCTGTGAGGCCCAGACAGGGCCAGCACTGACTGGGCTCCTCTTCTCTGCACTCAGCTGCTTTCTTCCTTTACACTAGTGGGGGGGGGGGTGACTCCGTAGAGACACCTGCTAAGGCCACTTCCCATTTACCCCAGCTCTGGGGAGTATCTACATCCTCTCCCCCCACCCCGAGTTACAGGGAACGAACCATCTGGCCCAGGCATGCCTGGCAGCTAACACACCCCACTGGATGGCAAAAGGGGGCCACTTTCCCACCTCCTCTCTCACTAGAGAAGGAAAAGTCCCAGCTCCAAACCCTCCCTGCGGTCCAGCCCTTCCCTGGGCCAGACAGCTGCAATTCCCAGACAGGAAGACCCCCCTGAGCCCCAGCGGCTGGTCAGGCTGAGCAATCTGCATCCTCCATCCCCATCTCACATTCCCACAGGGGCCTTCACCCATCACCCTGATTTTGGGCCTGCTGTTATGTACCCTCTGTCATGGAGGTGGGATTCAGGCCATTGAAATAGCTGTTTTTGGTGTCTCCAGCAGCCCAGGCTGTGCTAGGGAGAGCACCAGAGTCGGGCACCTACCACTCTACAGGAGATGGGGCATATTTCCCGCTGACGTTCCTCATGCAAACATCCCAGAGAGGTGCCAGTAACCGCACATGGTGGCTTATCAGAGGGTTTTGTCTGCACAACATCCCAGTCCTGCTGCCTTCTGAGCTGCTTCATCCCCTCTTCCCTGGAGTTTGGGCTGCTAGCTAGCTATTGATTAAGCATGCCAACAGGTGGTTCTCTAGCTGCTGGACCCCAACAGAGATTTAGGGGTCTGCAACCACCTGAGTGGTATGTGTGCTCCCAGGGTCAGCCCCAGGGTGGGAACACAGGCAGCATTTGTGGGAGACCTGGCTGCTGCAGGGTGTGTTTCTAGGCTAGTAATTCTTCCTTTTCCTTGCTGTCCCACGCTCTGCAGCTAGTCTGTGTCTGAGGCCAAATCTACACTACGGGATAATATTGAATTAGCTAAAATCGGTTTTATAAAACTGATATTATAAATTCGATTTCATGCGGCCACGCTAGGCACAGTAATTCGGCGTTGTGCGTCCATGGTCCGAGGCTAATGTCGATTTCTGAAGCGTTGCATTGTGTAGCCAGGGAGCAATGCAAAGCAAAATGGGATTGACTCACCTTAGGATTAGTCAATCCTCCCTTATGGTTTCTAAAATAAGAGTCAGTCCTGCCTAGAATAAGGGGCAAGTGTTTAGAGACCAGTGTATCAGACCACAGCTGCTCCGTGTCAGTACTGCCTATGGTTTTTTCCCTTTCTTGGATGCAGGCTCTGACAGTTCCGCAGCTTTGACTTAAGTTCCAGGCCTCCTCTGCATTAATCCACATTTCTCCGTCCCATCTACTTCCCTAATATGCTCAGGGTTAGCTGATGCCATATTTGGGGTCGGGAAGAATTTTCCTCCAGGGCGGATTGGCAGGGGCCCTGGAGGTTTTCGCCTTCCTCTGCAGCCGTGGGGCATGGTCACTTGCTGGTGGATTCTCTGCAGCTTGAAGTCTCAAACCACAATTTTTAGGACTTCAATAACTCAGTCATGGGTTAGAGGTGTTAATAAAGTGGATGATAGGGTTGCTGTGGCCTGCTTTGTGCGGAAGTCAGACTAGATGATCATATTGGTCCCTTCTGACCTAGGAGTCTATGAGTCTATGGGTCTATAAGAAACACTGAGTGTTTAGTGACATAAATGAGGGGAGGCAGCCTCCCGGGCTATGACAGTCCAGGCAGGACATTAAGGCGGTGTGGGGAGAGAGGAGCCCAGCATGCTGCTGCGATGACAGTCCAGGGCAGTACAGAATCTTTTCTTTACACAGAAAAGGAGGGGCTGAAGCCCCAGTTGCTATGATGAATCTGGTTATTAGCCATTCTGTCCTATCTACTGGGAGTAACAGCAATGTGGCCTGATGTCAATCTGTTAGATATTCATGAGGACGGTACTAGTCCTACTGCACCATCTACCACCAGGGAGGAGAGGAGCAGATCTGCTCTCTACTGCTGCAGCATCGCGTCTACCAAGCAGCATTCATACACATAGGGTGACACTGAAAGAAGTAAGAAATGATTTCTTCCCTTTTCTTTCACGTGGTGGTGGGGGGAGAACTGAGGAGCTATTCCCTGAACCAGGCCAACACTGTGTTTGAACCTACAGACATGGGAGCTGAGCCAAGAATGCAAATACTTTTCAGAGACTGCTGTGGACTGTGGGATAGATTGGAGTCCTCAGTACCCCTCCATCCATGAGCGTCCATTTTGAGCCTCTGGTCTTCCCGTTACGCTTGTCATGCAGCGCTGTGTATCCTGGAGATTTTTTTCAAACGCTTTGGCATTTCGGGTTCTGTAACGGACTCTGATACAACAGATTTGTCTCCGCATACAAGCGATCAGATCTATATCTCCCGTACGGTCCATGCGGAGCTCTTTTTGGATTTGAGACTGCATCGCCACCCGTGCTGATCAGAGCTCCATGCTGGGCAAACAGGAAATGTAATTCAAAAGTTCGCGGGGCTTTTCCTGTTTACCCTGCCCACTGCATCCGAGTTCAGATTGCTGTCAGAGCGGTCAGTGGTGCACTGTGGGATACCGCCCAGGCCAATAACGTCCGGATTTCCGTCCAACTAACCGTAACTGATAGCCAGGGAGCAATGCAAAAGCAAAATGGGGATTGACTCACTTAGGATTGAGTCAATCCTCCCTTATGGTTTCTAAAAAAGAGTCAGTCCTGCCTAGAATAAGGGGCAAGTGTATTAGAGGACCAGTGTATCAGACCACAGCTGCTCCGTGTCAGTACTGCCTATGGTTTTTCCCTTTCTTGGGATGCAGGTCTGACAGTTTCCGCAGCTTGACTTAAGTTTCCAGGCCTCCTCTGCATTAATCCACAGTTTCTCCGTCCCATCTACTTCCCTAATATGCTCAGGGTTAGCTGATGCCATATTTGGGGTCGGGAAGGAATTTTCCTCCAGGGCGGATTGGCAGGGGCCCTGGAGGTTTTCGCCTTCCTCTGCAGCGTGGGGCATGGTCACTTGCTGGTGGATTCTCTGCAGCTTGAAGTCTCAAACCACAATTTTTAGGACTTCAATAACTCAGTCATGGGTTAGAGGTGTTAATAAAGTGGATGATAGGGTTCTGTGGCCTGCTTTGTGCAGGAAGTCAGACTAGATGATCATATTGGTCCCTTCTGACCTAGGAGTCTATGAGTCTATGGGTCTATAAGAAACACTGAGTGTTTAGTGACATAAAATGAGGGGAGGCAGCCTCCCGGGCTATGACAGTCCAGGCAGGACATTAAGCGGTGTGGGGGAGAGGAGCCCAGCATGCTGCTGCTATGACAGTCCAGGCAGTACAGAATCTTTTCTTTACACAGAAAGGAGGGGCTGAAGCCCCAGTTGCTATGATGAATCTGGTTATTAGCCATTCTGTCCTATCTACTGGGAGTAACAGCAATGTTGGCCTGATGTCAACATGTTAGATATTCATGAGGACGGTTACTAGTCCTACTGCACCATCTACCACCAGGGAGGAGAGGAGCAGATACTGCTCTTACTGCTGCAGCATCGCGTCTACCAGCAGCATTCATACACATAGGGTGACACTGAAAGAAGTAAGAAATGATTTCTTTCCCTTTCTTTCACGTGGTGGTGGGGGGAGAACTGAGGAGCTATTTCCCTGAACCAGGCCAACACTGTGTTTGAACCTACAGACATGGGAGCTGAGCCAAGAATGCAAATACTTTCAGAGACTGCTGTGGACTGTGGGATAGCTTGGAGTCCTCAGTACCCCTCCATCCATGAGCGTCCATTTGAGCCTCTGGCTTCCCGTTACGCTTGTCATGCAGCGCTGTGTATCCTGGAGATTTTTTTTCAAACGCTTTGGCATTTCGGGTTCTGTAACGGAGCTCTGATACAACAGATTTGTCTCCCCATACAGCGATCAGATCTAGTATCTCCCGTACGGTCCATGCGGAGCTCTTTTTGGATTTGAGACTGCATCGCCACCCGTGCTGATCAGAGCTCCATGCTGGGCAAACAGGAAATGTAATTCAAAAGTTCGGGGTTTTCCTGTTTACCTGCCCACTGCATCCGAGTTCAGATTGCTGTCCAGAGCGGTCAGTGGTGCACTGTGGGATACCGCCCGGAGGCCAATAACGTCGAATTTCCGTCACACTAACCGTAACTGAGATATGTTAATATCGAATTTAGCGCTACTCCTCTCGTCGGGGTGGAGTACAGAAATCAATTTAAAGAGCCCTTTATATCGATATAAAGGGCGTTGTAGTGTGGACGGGTACAGCGTTAAATCGATTTAATGCGCTTTAAATCGATTTAAACGTGTAGTGTAGACCAGGCCTCAAACACAGGCTAGGCAGAGGCAGATTCAGTTTGATTGCCCCTAGCATGTGCCTCTGCTCAGAGCGAGCCCCCAGTGTCCAATGGCATGTATCTATTGCTGCTATTTGGAGGCTCCTGGGACCACTTAAGGGCTCTAGTTGTGAAGAGTTTGTGCTTCTAAACCAGAGGCTTGCCCTGACCTTGGACTATCTGCCTGTTCTGTGACAAAGCTGAGGAGTGTGCAAGCCAGCTGCAGCTGCTAGACAGGATTGGGCTGGCAAAGGCCACTGCCCAGGAATCTCCCCAGGGGCTGCCTCTGAGCACATCTGTCTCCTGAAGTCCCCAAAAGTCCAGGCCACTAATTTCACCATGTACTTTCCCACCTGCCTTGCTGTGAGGCGTGAGACCAGCTGTGCCATGCAAACAGGCAGCTTGTTGCTGCTTGGCTGTGCTCCAGCAAAGTGCCCTCACTCCACTCCCCCAAGGATTCCCAGGGCACTGGGAGTGGGAGCTGTGCCCAGGTAACAGGGCAGGGAGTGTGGAGACCAGAGAATGCCCTGCCCAGAGGGCGCTCTCACTTACGGGAGCTGGGTTGGGGCTTCTGGGCATCCTGGCACCACAGGCGCATCCAGGATGTGTCTGGGAATCCCATTGGCTCTAGAAGCTGCTCTGCCTCCTCCATTTGGGCCTGCTGGCTGGTGGGGGTAGGTGCCAGTGGCACGGAGGGGTGCAGAGGGAACACTATCTACTGCCTTGCTGCACTCCCCTCAGCCCAGCACCTCAGCTGAAGTCTGCTGAGCCACAGGCCAGCATTTCACAGTCAAACCTCAGGGCTGTTGTATGGAAAACCTGGCCCGGAGCTGTTCATCACAGTTCCCAGGTGGTGTCACTGGGACAGCACTGTGCAATTTAACATGTGACACACACAGCAGTGTACGGCAGATTTGGAGTGCTCTGAATAACTCCTGAACAAAAGCTACTAGCTAGGAACTCTACTGCCCCTTACACAGACCTGCCCACTTTGTGGCTGTTACATTGATTGAAATGTCCAACATAATATGTACGCTTGTGTACTTAGCACACACACGCAACCTCAGCCAGTGTAACCCTCATGCAGAACTAACGTTTCAGTCTCCACTCTGTGCCATCCTAGACTGTGTGCCTCCCCTGGACGCTCAGCACTGGAGACGAATGGGGCATGGCAACCCTTCTCCAGAGTCCTTCACCACCTTGACAGCAAACAGAAGCCTGGGCTCCCTGCGGCTAGCAGCATCCAGCCCTGTTTGGTTAGGAGCTGGCTGGGCTCTGTATTAGCTGGTGAGATAGGAAATCTGTAGCCTGTATAGTGGTACAGGACAGTGTTAGGACTCAGCCCTGACAGCAGACACATCTCTTGGTCCTGTCTTGATCAGCTGATGAGTCCACCCTGCTGCCTTTACCTCTTATATGTAAAACTTCTCCCTTCCTACCCCAGGCCTGATTGGTTCAGCACTCAGCTGGTTAATGCGTAGACAGCTTGCCCTAAATGGAAAGTGGGATAAACAGTGAGGTGGCAAAGTTTGCAGATAATACTAAATTACTCCAGATAGTTAAACCCCAAGCAAAATGCAAAGAGTTACAGAGGGATCTCAGGTTTCAGAGTAGCAGCCGTGTTAGTCTATATCTGCAAAAAGAACATCCAATGAAGTGGGCTGTAGCCCACAAAAGCTTATGCTCAAATAAATGTGTTAGTCTCTAAGGTGTCACAAGTACTCCTGTTCTTTTAGAGGGATCTCACAAAACTGAGTGACTGGGCAACAAAATGGCAGATGACATTCAGTGTTGATAAGTGCACAGTAATGCACATTGGAAAACATAATCCCAACTATACATATAAAATGATGGGATCTAAATTAGCTGTTACCACCCACGAAAGAGATCTTGGAGTCATTGTGGATAATTCTCTGAAAACATCTGCTCAGCAGTGAAAAAAGCAAACATAATGTTAGGAACTATTAGGAAAGGGATAGATAATAAGACAGAAAATACCATAATGCCACACTATAAATCCATGGTATGCCTGCAAGTTGAATACTGCATGCAGTTCTGGTTGCCCCATCTCTAGAAAGATATATTAGAATTGGAAAAAGTCCAGAGGAGGGCAACAAAAATTATTAGGGATATGGAACAGCTTCCATATGAGCAGAGATTAAAAAGACTGGGACTGTTCAGTTTAGAAAAGAGATAACTAAGGGGGATATGAGAGAGGTCTATAAAATCATGAACTATGTGGAGAAAGTGAACAGGGAAGTGTTATTTACTCCCTTTGCATAACACAAGAACCAGGGTTCATGCAATGAAATTAATAGGCAGCAGGTTTCAAACAAATATAAGGAAGCACTTCTTCACCCAATGCACAGTTGACCTGTGGAACTCATTGCCAGGGGATGTTGTGAAGGCCAAAAGTATAACTGGGTCAAAAAAGAATTTGACAAATTCATGAAGGATATTAGCCAGGATGGTCAGGGATACAAACGCCTGCTCTGGGTGTCCCTAAGCCTCTGACTACCAGAAGCTGGGAGTGGGCAACAGGGGATGGCTCACTTGATAAAATGCCATAGCCATCACCTCCAGCCCCCAACTAAAACCTCTGCAGCACATCAGCAAGGATCTACAACCTATCCTGAAGGATGATCCTTCACTCTCACAGATCTTGTGAGACAGACCAGTCCTCGCTTACAGACAGCCCCCAACCTGAAGCAAATACCAGCAACTACACACTACACCACGCCTAACCCAGAAACCAAACCATGCAAAAAACCCGGTGCCAACTCTGTCCACATACCTTTTCAAGGGACATCATCATAGACCTACACATCAGCCACACCATCAGGGGCTCATTCACCTGCACATCTACCAATGTGATATATGCCATCATGTGCCAGCCATGCCCCTCTGCCATGTACATTGGCCAAACCAGACAGCTCTCATGCAAAGAATAAATGGACACAAGTCAGACATCAGGAAAGCAACATACACAAGCCAGCAGGAGAACACTTCAATCTCTCTTCCGTCATAGATACAGACTTAGAAGTGATGATTCTATCAACAACAAAACTTTCAAAAAAGACTCCAAGAACTGCAGAATGGAATTAATTTGCAACTAGACACCTAGCTTAGCCTCAATAAAGACTGGTGAGTGATGGCGTACTACAAAAACTAAATCAATGTGTTAGTCTCTAAGCTGCCACAAGTTCTCCTCGTTTTTACAAAAACTAAATTTCCTCTTGCTATATACTGCCACCTTTTTGTCAATTGTTTGAAATGGGCCACCTTGTTTACAATGGCCTCATTAACACCACAAACTGATTTCCACTCTTCTTGTCAAGTTGAGAACTACCTATTTCCAAACTTAATTGAATTGGCTCGTTACCACTGACCCTGATTTGTGAGGCAACTCCTATCTCTTCAGCCGTGTTTTATACGCCCTACTGATGTTTCACTCCATGCATCTGATGAAGTGGGTTTTAGCCCACAAAAAGCTTATGCCCAAATAAATGTGTTAGTCTCTAAGTGCTACAAGGACTCTCGTTGTGTTTTGCTGAATAGACAACATGGCTACCACCCTGAAACACGCCCTGTTCTGTTCATTCCCTCTTGAACATCTGGCACCAACCACTGCCGGAAGACAAGATACTGGACTAGAATGAACTATTTGTCTGACTCAATGTGGCCATTCTCTTCCACAGCTGCTTGGATGTATGTAAGCAGCATGTCTGGTATCTGCCACCACCTATTCTGTGTTTTCTGGGTCTTCCAACTAGCTAGTTGACCTGCCCTCCCCTCTCTCACCAGTGACCAGCTAGCTCTACGTCTCCTCCAGATAGCCTCTCTCCCTTCATTTGGCAAAAATCCTGGTGCTGCTATGAAACCATGTGGTTTAAACCAGGAAATTGTGCAGTGGGCAGTGCCCCCAGCGCAAGCCAGGATGGGTGAGATGTCATGTTCAGTGCCCAGTCCTGCAGGCCACCTGTGACGTTATGATATAAAACTGGGACCATAGAACATGGGTTGCAACCAAGGTTTCTGTAGCGGCACCAAATCACTATGTAGGTCAATTAAGGTGTTCTAAGACCAGGTTACGGTTACTGGTTATGATTTGCTGTCTGTATGTCTGTATCATTTTTTGTAGCTGAAGTTGAATATTGGTCTATACTGTCTGTATTTTAAATTGGTGCTGCAGTGTTGGTGACACCCCAGACAAGCTGTGTCAGCTCAGCTAACCTGCTTGATGCCCATTAGACCATCACCTACACAATTGACCCATTGAGAGGAGGCGAATACGCCTGTGGACTCAGCAAGGTTGCAGGAACTGGCCCATGTGACCTGCAAACTCCATTTTGCTGTACTTTCCACAGTAGGAACAAGGAGTGTTCTTCACCTGGAAAAGTCTATATAAGGCAAAGCCTCAATCCATCTTTTGTCTTCAATCCTGCTTCTTACCTCTAGAGGGACTTTGCTACAAGCTAAGCTCTGCCAAAGGAACTGAATGACCATCCCAGCGGGAGTTCTCCAGAAGACTGGATTTAAACCTGCAGTACTTCATCACTGCTAACAGCCTAACTAAGACTTTGCCGTTACTGTATGTAATTGATTCCATTTAAACCAATTCTAGGTCTCCTCTCTATCTTTTTTCTTTATGAATAAACCTTTGATTTTAGATTCTAAGGAATTGGCAACAGCGTGATTTGTGGTAAGATCTGATGTGTATTTAGATGAGTGATGTACCCTCACTGCTGCCCTACTTATTTTGACCCACCCACCGTACACCCACACATTGGGACTTACAGACTATGTACTATATACTAACCCAACCAATACTAGTTCCCCTATACTCTGTATGTTGCCCCGATGACTAATGACTGACACGCCAAAACTCTGTGTATCATCTTTATTTAAATATTCTCTAATAAACATATTGACCGGGTCTGGGGCTTGGTCCTTGGGATCGAGAGAACCTTTTTTCTTTTACCGGTGTTGGTTTTCATAACCATTCCTCCCCAGGACTGTGGACTGGTGGTGATACTGGGAGACTGGAGTGTCTAAGGAAATTGCTTGTGTGACTTGCAGTTAGCCAGTGGGGTGAAACTGAAGTCTTTGTCTGGCTGGTTTGGTTTGCCTTAGAGGTGGAAAAACCCCAGCCTTGGGCTGTGACTGCCCTGTTTGAGCAATTGGTCCTGATTTGGCACTCTCAGTTGGGTCCCGCCAGAACCACATCGTCACACCACCTTGCTCAGGGAGTGAGGTTATCTGTGGGAGTTGGAAAGAGATACAACCTCTTGGGAAGTGTGACGGAGTATACCTGTCCTGCATCAGACTGGAAGGGTTAACTCCTTGCTGTGGGCCGAGGAAGCCACGCTCCCTCACCTCGGCTGGGCAAGCTCCAACAGAAGCCACAGTATAAAAGGGAGCAGTTCAATCCAGACTGACCGAGGAGAGAGGATGTGTTGTGCAGGCTCTCTCCTGGGAGCTGCTGGAACCCGAGACCACAGAGGCCAGGCGTGCTGAGACCCAGTTGGATACCGGCTGCCTGCAGAAGTCCAGCAGGGGACAGAGTTGTCAGCTGTGATGACCCCAGAGATGCGGAGGAGCTGTGGATGACAGCACTGGAAAACAGGATAGGAAGTAGCTCCGGGGAACTAGACATTGCTCTGGTTGTAGAACCAGGAACCAAGTCAGCATCCCTGCTGACCCAGTGGAGGATACATTCAGGCTGGGACCTGGTGGAGTAGGGAGGGCCCAGGTCCCAGCCCATTCTCCTCTGGCCACTGTTCACGCAGCCCTGCATAGGAGGGCGGCCTTATGATGCTGGCCTCTAGGCCACTCAGTCCTGCGTAGGAAGGTTTTCTTACTGACTCTGGCCATTAGGCCATACTGCCCTGAGGCTAAGGGTGGTCATTTGGACTTAGCTGTGGGGCTATCATGCCCCACCCTTCTCCCCAAAGGGTGACGGGGGATACCTGCCCCATGACAGGAAGGCAATGGGGCATGAGGGCAGAAATGACACATGATCTAATATGAACTGTGGGCAACCGGCACTGGCAACAGCACAAGGGGAGCTGGGCCTCCACAGGGCCCACTCTGACTGTGCCAGGCCCCACAAGCCGCCCTCAACACAGCCCCAGCATGGTCACAGTCAGTCCTCCACCCACTGACGCTGGCAGGAGAAGGAGTGGGCATTAAACTGGCAAAAGACTGGGCTCTTGGCCGGGCACTCCCCTCCCCAGCCTGTCCCGCAGGCCCGACAGCGCCTGGCACTTAGCAGGCTGCGCTCAGCGTCGTGCAGGGGCAGCGGTTACATGCATACACTGGGAAGGAAGCCACAGCCGTATGGACAGCTGGAATACATGGCCTGCGGGCTCGGACCACAGCACGTTCCAGACGATGTAAGGGTAAGGGTGCACTAACCCCCTCGGCCTCCAACCTGGATAACGGGCATCTGGGGGCTCTGGAACAGACCAACCAGCTCCCAAACATTACTGACACCCCCGTTCCAACTCCCAGCCCAGCCCAGCCCAGCCCACATTCACACTCACCGCATTCCTCCACCTCTTCCATCAGTCACACAAGAGCTCACAACATCTCACTCTTGCACATTCACACCCAGAGCACTGCAAAGCTTACCAAGGGCTGACACTCCCCTCAAGCCCTCCAGGGCTGCCTTGTCCCTGTCTCCAGCATGCCCAGCAGAGTCTCTGAGGCCATAGCCTAGGCACAGGCAGACCCTCTGGCAGAGCAATCAGTCCCGAGCCTGGCCCCCGGCCCTACAGAGAGGGGGGAGCATGATTTTAAAGCCAAAAAACCACAATCCAGGCAGAGGCTGTGGCCACCCACAGCCTAACCTCCCATGGAAGCCAATGGTCCTTGGGGCCAAGTGCATCCTGCAGGACTGACCCACAGCCGCAAAAATGGACCAGTATCAACCACCTGGCTACCAGCTCTGTGAGGGGCGGCCAGGGGCTCTGGTTCTGGGTCTAAAGGCACCAGAGGCCCAGAGGTTCACAAAGAGGTTGGGTGGAGCAAGTTTCTCTGCTCCTTCATCTTCTGTGTTTGGACAGAACCTGGCGATGGGACCAGGCCTGAGCTGGGCCCTCCCCCAGAGCCCTGCCTGGAGGGCAGACCCAGGTTAAACTCCAGGGCCTTTGCATGGCCTGGGATGGCCCTGTGGGGACAATGCTGTGTGTGGAGATGCAGGGCAGAGACATGAAACCCGACCTTCCTTTCTCTTCCAGCCCCTCTCCAGCTGCCATCCCTGAGTGCACAGTGTAGGGGGCAGTGCTTCCAGCGGGGAAGGGATCTGAGGCTGGACCTGGGCCATGAAGTTTCCCAGCATGACCGTCTCCACCCACATGCTGCTGGGAGAGGAACGTGTGAACAGAGGGGGCTGCAGTGTGCGCATTGAGCATGGATGTCATTGGGGGTGGAAGGGATCAGCTCCTAGGACTGGGGCCAGGTGCTCAGAAGAACTTGTCACGGCTTTGGAGAACGGGACCGCTTGGGTAGGAAAGGCAGAAGGATTGCAGCATGCTGCAGGGATGTCCCCCTCAGCCCACCAAGGACAGAAGATGGGTCACGTTCCTCTTGGCCACAGCTCCAGTTTGGCTGGTCTCGGAAGCTGCCACACTGCGGGAGAAACAAGCTGGGAGCTCTGGCCACAATGGTCTTTGCTTTGCCCATGGTGCTTTGCAGGGGAGTTTGGCTTTGTAAATGAGTTTCTGCTCTCAGCTCCCTGTCTCCTGAGAAAGGCCTAAGAAAAGGGAGAGAGAGGCTGCCCAGTTCACTGGAAGGGAGTGGAGTTTGGAGGGAGTCATGGGGGAATTCGCTACTATGTACTCATCAGCTCCAGTGCAACAGCTACTGCAGATCTTCCATGTCAGGCAGAGTGCAGGCAGATGCAGTGCAAACTTCTCCCCAGCACTCGCCACTGACTCAAACACCACCAAGACCGCCCTTTCTGCCAGAGAGGGCTCTGCTCTCCAAAACACATGGATCTCTCCCCCTGCGCACCACCAGCTGCTTCAGGCACACTGTTCTGCAGTCTGGACAGCTACTGCTGATTGCTGGGGCTGAGAAACCCTAACTCCTTCTATCTCCCCCAGTGGGTACAATTCCCCCTGTGAAAAGGCAGAGCTGATTTCCAATCGCAACTCGCAAGCCTTGCTTTGGCTCCGAGAAGCTTCATTAAAAGGAAACACAAAGCAGAGGCAGAAGGAAGCACTTTTAAGTTGCTGGCAGCTTTGCCTCTCAGTGAGTTAGGAGGTCGTGCTTTATTCATGGGGCAGAAAAAATGCTTATCTCCTAAGAGTCCATTATGTTTCATTTGGAGCGTCAGTGCAATCAATGCTTTGGCAAAGGAAACGCCCCCCCCCCCCCCGCCCCAAACTTTATCTCCCTATTTCATTACTGCAAGTTGCACTCATTTGGGTTTATCAGCAGTGATGAAGTGGATTGCTGAGTTCTCTGCTGGCCTAGCAAAAATGAGGATGGAGACATTATACTCCAGGTTCCTGCTATTTTCAGAGACCTTGGCTCCATGATTTATTCATAAAAAAGCCATTATTTATGCCAAAGAAAGAAGACAGAATGGGTTAGCTTTTTAAGTGCTTATAATGCATTATATGGTACCTTAGCCTGCCAGACATCATTTATAATTGTAGACTCCCTTATGTTCTTTTTTTCTATTTTTTCTACCCTTCATATCAGTGCAGAGGGTGATAGCAAACTCGGTTAATTAGCAGAAGTTGACAGATGTGGCAAGGAGAGGTAAGGTGAAATATCACTGAAGGAGACGTTTTTCAGGCACCTACGTGAAGAACGCCCCTCCCCTTCTCCCAGCCTTGATCTCCCAGCGCAGGCAGCCCAGGAAGCTGAACGCAGCAAGGGGTGGGAGGGGGGGAGCTGCATGATTAGATGCAGGTATCCATCCAAACCCTCTGCATAGTTTCACACAAAGCCCTGTCGTACTCCTTTACCAGCCCCCTGCACATCTCCCAGCTGCTTCCCTCACTTAGGAGGGGTCTAAAAACTCCATCCTGCCTGCTGTTGTGAGGGAAGGAGTGTCTGTATTCCAGACTCCTGGGGCTCTTGCTGCTAACATCTCACCTACCAGGCTCATTCGGCCAGTGCCTTGCTGAGGGGACCGGGATGCTCACAGCTCTGGGACCTGGAAGAAAGTAATCGCAGTAAGGAGCCTGGAAGGGGTTGGTGCTCGTCTGGACTTCGTCTGTGACTCTGCCACTCGCTGGCTTGGGGTGACCAGATAGCAAGTATGAAAAATCAGAACAGGAGGTGGGGGGTAATAGGACCCTATATAAGAAAAAGACCCCAAAACTGGAGTCTACAATCGGGACATCTGCTCACACTACACTGGCTCCTTTTTCCTCTTTACAGACTGCTCTAGTTACAGCTCATGGGAGGAAAACACACTGTGAGATGGGATAGGCCTCATCTATGAGTCTATGGATCCAAAAGTGAACAAAATACAACAGAACAGCATGGCACGCAACAGTACCTAGAGCTTGTGCAATTCACAAACCGGAGTGCTGCCACAGAGTCAAAGAATCATAGAATATTAGGGGTGGAAGAGACCTCAGGAGGTCATCTAGTCCAGCCCCCTGCTCTAAGCAGGATCAACCCCAACTAAATCATCCCAGCCAGGGCTTTGTCAAGCCTGACCTTAAAAAACCTCTAAGGAAGGAGTTTCCACCACCTCCCTAGGGAACCCAGTCCAGTGCTTCAACACTCTCCTAGTGAAAAAGTTTTTCCTAATATCCAACCTAAACCTCCCACACTGCAACTTGAGACCATTACTCCTTGTTCTGTCATCTGCTACCACTGAGAACAGTCTAGATCCATCCTCTTTGGAACCCCCTTTCAGGTTAGTTGACAACGCTATCAAATCCTCTCCTACTTCTTTCTTAACTGAGACTAAATAACCCCGAGTTCCCTCATCTTGAAGGTTTGAAAATTAAGGCTACTAGGGGAGAAGCGTTCTAGACTTGATTTTAACAATAGGAGGACTCGTTGAGAATTTGAAAGTAAAAGGAAGCGTTGGTTGAAAGTGATCATTGAAATCATAGGAGTTTTGCAATTTAAGGAATGGGTAGAAGGTGAGCAGCGGCAAATTAGAGAGAAAGGATTTTAAGGAGGCGGATTTTGAGTTAGCTCAGAGAGATGATAGGAGGTCCCTGGACTCCAAGACTGTAGGGGAAAACAAACTGACGAGAATGTTGGGCAGTTTTTTCAGAGGGACACTATTAAGGCAAAAGCAAACTATTCTGATGGGTAGGAAGAGGATATGGAAAAGTGATTGGCAAAAGACCAGGCTCGGGACATTAACAACGATAATCTTGCATGACCTATCTCTCTATAAAAAAAGGAGTCATATTAAAAAATTGTGTGGAAACTAGGTCAGATTACAAAAGGATGTTATATAGGCAAATACACAGGAATGCAGGGCTAAGATTAGAAAGGTCAAAGGCACAAATGAGCTCAGAGTAGCTATGGATGAAGGGAAAACAAGACGGAGCCTTTTTTATCAGATACATTAGAAAGCAGAGAGAGATACAGTGATGCAGGTTAGGCCACATCCTCGCTCAGTGGAGGAGAGAAACAGTACCAAGTATAAAGAAAACTTTTTGGAGACAATTTGCAGAGGGATAATGCTTTAATGATTTCTTGTTTTCGGTCTTAACTGAGAAGTTTGAAGGAATGGTCTAACCATAGTGAATGCTTATGGGCGAAGGGGGCGTAGGATTTCTAGAAGATAAAAAAAAAACGCAAGTTTAACATATACTTGACAACGTTAGGGATGTCTGCAAGTCACCAGGGCCCCGTGAAATGTGCATCCTAGAATACTCAGAAGGAAGTTATAGGAAGGAGGTTCTGAGCCTCTAGCTATTATCCATTTGGAAGTCATGGCGAGACGGGAGATGATCTTCAAAGACTGGAAAAGGCAAATATAGTGTATCCATCTACAAAGAAAGAAATAAACAACCCAGGAAACTACCGACTGGTTAAGTTTTAAACTGTCTGTGCCAGGGAAAGATTAATGGGAGCATAGTAATTAAAGAATCATACTGGCAACACTTGGAAGGTGTAAGGTGATTAGGGAATTAGCCTTACATGGATTTGTATAAAAACAATATTGCATAACCATATCTGAAATCTTTTTTGATGTCAGGATAACGAGTCTTGTGGATAAGGAGTAATCGGTGGTGTGGCTATACCTAAGATCTTAGTCAAGGCGATTTGAATCGGTCTCGGCATGATAACCTTATCAATAACTAGGCAAATACAATTAGATGGGCTGCTATAAAGGTGCGGTAGGCGTAAACTGGCTGGATAAGCGTACCCAAGAGTGGGTTATTAATGGGTCCCTCATCCTGCTGGAAAGGGATAACAAGTGGGGTTCCCAGGGGTCTGTTTTTGGGGACCATGCTCTGTCAATACTTCAATTCAAAATGATTAGATGTTGGCATATGAGAAGTACGCTTATTAGTTTGCTGATGATACACTGGGAAGTAGGTTACACGCTTTGGAGGCAGGGTCAAATTCAAAATGATCTGAAAATTGGAGAATGTCTGAGGTAAAACAAATGAAGTTCACAACAAATGCAAAGTGCTCCACTTAGAGAAGGAACAATCAGGTTTCAACACATACAGAATGGGAAGAGACTGTCTAGGAAGCGAGTATGGCAAAGAAAAAAAAGAAAAACCTAAAGGGGGTCCTCATAGTGGGACCGCAAGCCCCTAAATAAATATGAGTCAATTGTGGTGATCTAGGTGCAAAAAAGCAAACGTGATTCTGGGAAATCATTCAGGTGTGTTGTAACAAGACACCGAGAAGTCATTCTCCGCTCTACTCTGCGTGGTTAGGCCTCCACTGGAAGTATTGTGTCAGTTCTGGGCACGATTCTAGAAAATGTGAGAAATTGGAGAGAGTCCAGAGAAGAGCAACAAGAATGATAACGGCCTGAGACAATGATATGAAGGAAAGGCTGAAAGAACTGTGTTTATTTGTTCGGAAAGAGAAGACTGAGAGGGGACATGATAGCCGTTTTCAGGTATCTAAAAGGTGTCATCAGGAGGAGGGAGAACTTGTTCACCTTAGCCCTCTAATGATAGAACAAGAAGCCATGGGCTTAAACTGCAGCAAGGGAGATAGGTTGGACATTAGAAAAAGTCTAATTGTCAGGGGTGGTTGGACACTGGAATAAATTGCTAAGGGAGGCTTGTGGAAATCTCAATCTCTGGAGATATGTTAGAGTAGGTTATAAACTGCTTCAGGATGGTCTAGACAGTATTTGGTCCTGCCATGAGGGCAGGGGACTGGACTCGATGACCTCTCCAGGTCCCTTCCAGTCCTAGAGTCTATGAATCCTCTCCTCATAAGTCATGTGCTCCAGCCCCCTAATTATTTTTGTTGCCCTCCGCTGGAATTTTTCCAGTCTGTCCACATTTGTAATGGGGGGACCAAAACTGGATGCAATACTCCAAGTATGGCCTCACCAGTGCCAAATACAGGGGAATAATCACTTCCCTCGATCTGCTGGCAACGCTCCTCCTAATACAGCCCAATGTGTCATTAGCCGTCTTGGCAACAAGGTTCACACTGTTGACTCATATCCAGCTTCTTGTCCACTGTAACCCCTGGGTCCATTTCTGGGGTACAGAGCAGGGGGAGGGCCTAATACAGTAAATCCCCATTGTTCTCAGTGGAAAGACCCCCACTGGTTTCAGTGGGTTTTGCATTTAGATGCTTCAGTGATGAGTGCCCTAGAAACACTCTTAGCTAGGACGTGTTTGTGACCATGCCACTAAATCTTGCTCACTAGTGGTTCCATTAAAGGTTGCTCCCATTTTTACTGACCTGTCTGCAAACATTTATGCCACCATTTTTCTCTCCATGAATGTTTTGGGACAAGATTTCATACCTGTATCCTCACAAGTGCACCAGCACATTCAGCCCAGCAGTGCTCTGAATGCCATCTATCTCCAATTACCTGTCCAGCTGATAAAACCAGCCTCCAACTTTCTGTCTTTGCTCCAGGCAGGAAGGATCCCAGCTCCGTTTAAATCTGAGATCCATGGCCACAGCCAGATGTAATGCTCTTTCTTGTGCAAAAGTGGCTAGGAGGAGCTGGTGCTGAATATTCATACTTCCCAGGCCTGCTTGTCTCATACAGGGCTCCGTCCTCACTTCTCTCCCAGAAAGATGCAACACATCTCGGGCGCTCCTCCCGGTTATCAGGGAAGGTTGTTCAATGAGGGAACAGAAACACTCCCATGTGCCAGAGAAGACACTGAATATCAAATAGTCCGAGGAGTTCACACTGCAAAGAGGCTTAGAAAGCTCACTTCTCCCAGCATGTCTGCTAGAAACCATCTCTTGCAGAGATACAAATAACAGCACATGACGAACGTGCAGACAATTTGTGAACAGGAAAAGGTCGGGAAACAGACCCAGCTTCAGTAGTAACCCTCACACTTGACCTTTCTCCGGTGACTTCTGTACAAGACTCATTGCAAAATGCTAGTGAGTGAAATCTCTTAGCCCCTCTCTGTGGTGTGTTAGCATCTGATATACAGATGGGGAAACTGAGGCACAGAGCGAGGCAGTGACTTGTCCCAGGCCACCTGGGAAGTGTGTCACAGAGAGAGGACTGGAACCCAAGTCTCCTTACTGCCTTCCCCTGACATGGGCCAGGAGAGTCTGCACGGGGCTGTACTACCTGCAATGTCTTGCTGAGGTTGCTATGAAAGAGAGGAATCTTCCATTGTACCTGTTCTAGGCTGACTTACTTGCCCCTCCTGTAGCTTTTGCACAAGGTGATGCCATGGGCTGGTGTCAGGTGACCCCAGTGCCCGGTGCATTTCCCTGGGGTCAAAGCTCCGATGCTCTGGGATTGGCTACGGGACTTTGTAACAAAGAGTTAGTTGGTTGGAGGTAAGAGTCCCCCTCCTTGCTTCTTGCACTCTGGCTCCTGTTCCAAGCTGAGTTCAAGTATCAGAAAATCCCCATTTAAAACGATTGCTGTGTCCAAAATCCTTGAGTTCAAAGCAAAGTCAGAGAGTCTCAGTGACTCTTTTATTTTTTAAACCTAAGATAAATAAAAATGTAAGACAAGGGAAACGATGTAATATAATCATCCAGGAGAAGAGAAAGCAAAGGCACAACTCACACACACACACAAATATAAACACACGCACACAGAGAACACATTTTAAAACCAATTAAATTCCCTTTCCAGAGAGAACTCTTTCACCCATTCTCTAGGATATGAGGCTATCTGTTTCCTTGGCGCTCTGTATATGAATAATTAAAAGCTAAACGTATGTTAAAAAATGCAAACAGTACATGAGACTGGAGAGTTTTTTCCTCATTATTATTTTTGCAAAAATCCATTAAATGGATTTAAAAAGTCCCTCCTGAAACACACCAACTTTGAAACCTTGTGTCATTTCCTAAAGCAGCCAGGAAAAAGTTAAAGCCATTTGGCAGAGACTAACCCATTAGGCCTAATAATTATGAAATTATAGAGGTACTCAGGTGACTGTTAATTTCACACATACTGTTCAGCTTGGTGGCTAATGAGAGCCTGAAGAACTCAAGTGCCTCATCTTTCTTGTTGAATGGTGACCTGCAATTAATGAGCTTCTGCAAGAAAAGGCAGCATTTTGCACTTGGGGCTAATAAGATGGCTTTTGTGCAGCTTCATTGTGATACTAGGAGCTTCTGAATGAAGATGAAGAACTTTTTCCTTTATTTATTTATGAGCACCATGTAGTCCAAGAGACCACACATGCAGAGAAGTGGCCCTGGTGTGAGGCTTGGAACAAATTTAAGAGCACAGTTGCTCTGAGGCAACAGCAAGAATCTTCCGTCTCCTCTGCTAGGTAATAACGAAACTGAGAGAGCAGAAATACCATTTCAGAGCAATCACCCTTGAGGGGGGTAAGCACAGATTCCCTTCCAGGAAAAGCAATTAAATAAGCTGCTTCTCCCACTCCTTAAGACTACACACTCTCTCTCTCTCTCTCTCACTCTCCTTGCAAGTGTGCCTGGGTTTGCTGAGTTCTCTGCATCTGGGAAAGCACCGAAGAGCCCCACCTGCCACAGATAAGTAACACCACTGTAACCCTGAGTGATTTCCAGGCAGGGCAGAGGCTGGAAGGCATCACACGATCCTGCATGAATGAGATGGCCAAAGTACAGACACCTTTTGAGCTGCTTAAGCATGTGGAAAATTGGATGACTTAGATGCACAAGCATGAATCCTGAGCCCTTTGGTTGGTGGACAGCCAGCAATCCAGTTAGATGGCTCTCGCCTAAGCAACCGGCAATTGGTATGTGTTCAAGTAAGCAGATTTGTTAGCACATAGGCTCTTTCCATCCAGTCATGTACTGTTACTGCTACGGATAAGATGTGCCTTAACCATTTGGTGCATTGACTTTTAGATGAACACATATGCTCACAGAGCTGAGTTATCAGCTGCTGTTAGCTGGCAACCAACCGCCTTCAGGCTAATCACCACAATCACCATGATTTGGGGAAGCTCAGATACACCATCCCCAACTGTCCCATGGATACGAGGAACCACCTATCCAAATTCTTTCCCAAGCAAAGCTCTGGGTAAAGCAACAGGCCTTGACTGAAACCCAAATGTCAGGCTGTGGCCCAAGGATCTCTTGATGCCAAGAGGCAGAGGGCACAGGGGGTGCACAGAGGTTTAAAAACATGCCCTGGGTCAGATATATGCATCATAGTGCACCAAAGGGTGACGTGAGGTCTCTGCCAATAGCCAGCAGCCTACTAGTTGTCAGAATTCTTAAACGATGTTTGCATAGGAAATAGTTGAAGAAATATGTAATCTGGAAGCTATTTGATTCCAAACCTGTGTTTGTAAAGCTTGTCACCTGAGTTACGGGGAGCCTCAGGACTGCCTCAGTTAGCACCAGGGCTGGATTGCCAGTGAGGCACAGTAGGCATGTGCCTAGGGGCAGCAGCTTTCTAGGAGCACCTAAAAGTCTCATGAAGTGGGGATTCACCCACAAAATCTCATGCTCCAACACGTCTGTTAGTCTAGAAGGTGCCACCGGACTCTTTGTCAATTTTTACAGAAAGTGAACAGGTGTCACAAAGAGCGGCCAAGCAAATCAGCTTCTTTTTAACTCTGTTCTTGCTCACAAATACATTTTTGCAGGTTTGCTTCATTCTAGTTCCAATGTTCCAACCTGGATAACCGCACATAGCTCTGCATGCATCTATGAGAAAACGTTTTCCACACGGCTACCTGGGAAATCAGGAACAAATGCCGTTCCAGAGAACATCCTTAGCCAAGCAGAGCAGCCCCACATCCTGCCAGTTCCTGCAGAAGCCTCCACTGGTCAATCAGCCTAATTAACGATTTTGTTTTAACTAAATTTCAGCTGACTCACCCTTACTTGGGTCAGACATCAGATACACAGTGATTCCAACATGTTACATGTTTCACCAAAAAAATTGGGGAAAATGATTCCATCCCCCCCAAACATTAATGTTTATAATTTTGCTTATTTCTGACAAAAAGGTTCTAAATGAATATTTTGGAATTGTTTTAACATTTCTGTGGGAAAAAACCTCTCTCACTTCTTTACTTTTTCCCACTGGAAAAGTGGGGAGGAGGTAGAGTAAAAACAAGTGAAGAAAAAATGAGGTTTTTTCATCAAATACATTTTTCTTGGTAAAAATTTTAGTTTTGGTTTAAAAAAAACAACAACCCTAAAGTGTGTATGAGACATTTTGCCCAGCTCGTCAGGCAGTTAGAAATGGGAGGGTCACTCTGCCGTGGATGTAAGGGGGATGAAGAGCTGCCAATGGCTCTGATGTCTCCACAGCCCCAAACATGTCGCAGACCTCTTGGACAGAAGAAACTGTTTCCCAGCATTGCTTAGGGAAGTGATTTTTCTGAGCCATTTCTACCCTGGCAAAAGCCCTCGTGTAGACACAGTTATAGCCCTTGCCGGTGTAGCTTATTTCCTGGTGGGCTACCCTAGGCAGGTTTGTCAGTACAGCTATATCAGGACAGTGTTTTCTGGGGCAGATTAGGCCCTAGATTCCCCCAGCAACCCACACAAGAGAAAGCTCAGAGAGGAGACACATTTGCCTAGTGCCACTCTTTGACCACCTGAGGAGGCAAGAACATAGCCACAAGTGACAGTCATGCCCTTCACTCTTACAGAGGAAAGGTGGCCAGTGGCTAGGGTACAAGCTAGGGCTTAGGAGACCAGGGCTCAGTTCCCTGCTCTCCCTGGGTATGTCTCAGCTGCTCTGTAAATCTGGGTTCACAGAGCCCTGCCATCCACACACAAATCTGTCTGACTCAGGTCGGCAAGCACTCAGGACCTAGGGCTTAGGATGCATGCAGGGTGGGGTGGTGTCTGAGCCTGAGCAGGGGGGCTGGAAATTTGTTCAGTGGGGGTGTCGAGATCCACTGAACCAAATTGTAAACCCTGTGTATGATGGAAACCACTTCAGGTCACGGGTGCTGCAGCCTCCCCAGCACCCTTAGTTCCAGCACCTGTGCCCGAGTCCTGCTGATACTCAAGTTCATTTTGTGTGGCCATAGCTCAAGCCAGAATCACGAATCAGAGGGTCTGCATAGGGCAGTATGGCCGCGTTAGCACAGTTGTGAGGCCAGCTCCAGGGTTACAGTGCAGTGCGGGCACTCAAGCATGGGCTTGGGAACACTGAGCCCCCCCAGCCCCCACAGACGTACCCTCTGTGCCTCAGTCTCCCAGCTGTAAAACAAGCACCTGGTGGGGATGTTGTGGGGATAAATTCATTGAGACTTGGGCGTCTCTCTCAGATACTGTAGTAATGGGGCTGTCTAAGCACCATAGCTGGACAGATGCACTCTGAGGTTCCCAATCCAATTCCCACTGATGTCAGTGGGAGTCTTTCCACCTAATGGGAGCTGGATCAGGGCCTAACCGTATCTGGGCCTCAGTCAAAGGCTGCACAAGAAGGCAGAGTTAAGGCAGTTCACTGAACTGCTTTAAAATTAAGCAAGATGAGCTCATCCATCCGTAGTGCAGATGGTTTGATTCTGCTGATGCAGCCTGACTTCCAAGGGCTTGTCTGAAACCAGCAGTCCCTTCCACACCAAGGGGCCTTCTGACTCATCTAGCCTGCTCAGAAAGCCCAACTATCCACGTCCATGACCATCGGCTTGGAGCATCTTTAGTGCTCAGGACTGTCAGGTGGGAAGATACGTGCACTTTTCCGTGTCAGATACTGAATGGTTAAGATCCAATGAGTAATTATTACTTTCTTCCCTTATGCAACAGGAACAAAAGCTACCACATCCTCATGACAGGTGGTGCAAACTTCAGCAGCACCGAGAGACAGAAGGAAGCTCCATGACAGAGAGAGCTATAAATGTCATAACTCCCTTGTTAAGGAGCAGTTCAAATGCACTTAATCCCCACCTGCCTAAGCCCTCTGTGCACTGCCCCTGTAGAGCTCTTCCTTTGGCTGCATGGAGCAATTTGCAGCCCGCGCTTGCTGGCCGAGGAGCTTGCCTGGAGAACATGTGCAAGACAACAGAGAGAAAGGAGTGTCATGTCAGGGCCAGTTGTGGTGAAGTAATGTGTTGTGAGAGGGACGTGCGTCCTGTCAGGAGCTGGTGTGCAACTTACCATGGGTGCCCTTCTGTTGTTTGGCCTTTTTATATTTAAAATCAATCATCTGGCACTGCAAAGGCGCCCTTCACAAAGATGTGAAGGAAGAGAAGGCACTCAAATGTATCTGACAAAGCAGGTGATGTCTAGCTCCTGAAGGGCAGTAACGGCATCGGACAAGCACACAGAGAGAGGGAAGCAGGTGCCTGAGACAGCAACTACTCTGGACCCGCTTGAACAGCACTGGGCTCACCTGGGCATTTAGGCACTATGCCCCAGTTGTAGCACGGCAAGGTGCTAGATCTCAGCAAATCCAAGCGCCCACACTATGCCTGGGGGAAGCACAGAGGGCGACAGTACTATCCCCTCTTTCATAGACTATTAAGGTTGGAAGGGACCTCAGGAGGTCATCTAGTCCAACCCCCTGCTCAAAGCAGGATCAATCCCCAGACAGATTTTTATCCGAGTTCCCTAAATGGTCCCCTCAAGGATTGAACTCACAACCCTGGGTTTAGCAGGCCAATGCTCAAACCACTGAGCTATCCCTCTCCCTCTTTGTCCCTGCAGTGCTCCAAGAACTCCTATGTCCCCCATTACCATTGCATCTGGGCGCCGTACACCCTTAATGAACAGATTGTCATGCCCTTCCTGTGCTCCAGAGCGCACTAAAGTGACACCCACTGAAGGGTGGGGAGCTGAGGCACTGGACGAGGTGCCTAAGGTCACAGAGGAAGCCTGTAGCAGGGCAAGAACTGGACCCAGCTCTTCTGCACCCGCAGCCAGCGTGTTAAGCACTAGGCCACTGAGCCCTGGGCTTGCCACAGTCAGTGGAAACAGGAACCAGATTCGGGCAAGCTGATGATGGTGAGAACGCCTGCTCAGCCACAGATGAGAACTTCCCAGGTCTACTCTGTAGCCTCCCTCCTGGTCAGAGACAGAGCCCCCAGAATCACTAGTCTCTGGGAAATCTTGGCCTTAGTCTGTCAGGGACTGATGCACAATATTGCCTCTGTCTATGGCACCTAAATGGCCCCAGCAGCTAGTGTCTGAGGACACTCGCAATACAACTCCTGGAGAGATCATCCTCGCGGTATCCGCCTCTCCCATGAAAACCGTACTGAAATTTTTCTTCTCTTTAGTACAGTTACAGAATAAACCCATAAACTCGGCCTTCTGTACATGAGTCTGTGGTGCTCTGAAATGAGCTGACATGCGCATGTCCATGGTGTTGTCACTGGCAGCATACGGGTTTTCTTGTCCACATCCCTCCTATATCCAACTTCAAAACCCAAGCGATTCTTACAAAGAAAAACTGCATAAAACCCCAGTTTGAATTCTTTAGAGGACCATCTAGCCACGTGAACCCCTGAAAGCAAAGAAAGGCCAATCGAAGATACCTTCTTTAACACAGCATCTCCCCCCATATCACAATCACCACTTTTATCGCAGACTCTGCCTTGCCATAGCGTCTCCTGCTCCCTCTATGAGTGCAGTAGGTAGAACAATGCACAAGCTACATTCTCTATCATCGCACTGCAGCCAAAAATATAACGGGCCTCACGGGGTATGTCCACCTGTGACTGACTCAGCTCATGAGGTTTGCGCTCCAGGGCCATAAAATTGCAGTGTAGACCATCGGGCTCGGGCTTGTGCCCAGGCTGTGGGAATCTTTCCCTTGTGGGATCTCAGAGACCGGGTTCCAGCCATGCCTGAATGTCTACACTACAATTTACAGCCCCGCAGCCCAAGCCCAGGTCAGCAGACAGCTGCAGGTGTTTAACTGCAGGTGCACATATCCATAGTGCCCCCCAGCGAAATACATCATAGAGGTCATGGATGCCGATGCTGATGAGGTCTCTTGCCTTTCTGGTGGTCTAAGTACATGAGTTGGTGGGTTCACAGCCCAGTTCCTAGTGGACAAGTATCTACAGCTCAAAGCCACCCTCACCATGGATGATGATGGGCACTTCTGTGGCCATCTCAGCAGAGTGTCAAAAGAGCCCTGGGTGCTCTCAGACCCTCTCCTGCCTAGAGAGGGTCTCTTCTGGTTACAGTTGAAGTATATTGGCCAGGAGAAGGAAGAGGAGAGTTTGCAGGGCCCTTGTGGGTGGCTTTACCTGTTACACAGCATCATTGGTCCAGTTTCTTTCACCTACACAGTACCCTAACACACAAACACAGACCATTACATGGTAACTAGATGGCAGGTCATTTCCTTGGCCCATGTTGGAAGGTTACATGTGTGGCAAATTGCCGGTACTGATCTGCAGGGTCTCACACTTTCTCTTCTCTGGGGTAGGTTCAGGGCACTATTGCTTGCCTCTGAACTGGTTCTTAATTACTCCACTAGTGTCCTTGGAGGAGGGGAGTGGAGAGGGAGGGACCTGGGCCCGCCCTCTACTCCAGGTCCCAACCCAGGGGCCCTGAGGGTTGTGGTGAACCACTTGACTTAGCGGTTCCTTCCCCTGGGTTACTTCCCTCTCCTACCCTTCAGCTTGTGAAGGGCTTCTTGCCTCCCTTCTACACAAGCCTGGTGCCCCTTACCTAGGGTTTCTTCTGGACTTCACAATCCACCACAGCACTCCTCCAAACTTTCTATTTTTCTCTTATCAAACTCTTCTCTTCTCTTCTCCAACTTCTGCAACCTGCACTGTGCTCCAATCAAACCTTCCTCCTTCAACTCCCACACTGTCTGACTGAAGTAGGGGGTTTTTATCACATGAATGAAGTCAGGTGCTCTAATTGGAGTCAGGTGCTCTAAATGGGTACAGGTGTTCTAGTTAATCTAAAGCAAACCTTCCTCCCTTGGCAGGGAATAAGGCCCCCTGCTAACACTCTCATGCTGCCCTCTAGCCATGCTGTATCACACATGTTAAAGTGGAGAAAAGCACAAGAGATTCCACAGACTTCACTTGGAAAGGACTCGGGGTGCTTAGTCAGGTGCTAGTCCCCATAGTGGGAACCGGAGGGCCAATATCCTGATGCGACGTGCTAAGTGTTTCACCTCTGCAGGTCACTTTCTCCAAGAACAACATGGACATGGAGAAACCCAGCCGGGTGACATGAGAGATGAGGCCACTTTCATCGCTGACTGACAACCCATTGATCATCCACAGCAGTACCTAGACATGAGCCATTTAGAACAGGAAGCAGATAGGATGATCCCAAAGCTGAAAGTGGGGGTAGGGCTGTGTGTAACCTCAGCGAAGAGCTCAGATGGCATCAAGCTTTAGAAATGGTTCCTGCCACCTCGCACTGCAGAGAGAAGGAAAGCTGAAGGTGCCCAGTGAGAAATACGGAGGCCATGCAATGGTTAGAGCAGCAGACAGGCAATCTATGAGCCACGTCTGCTAGAAAATGCGATGGCCAATGGATAAAGGGGAACCAGCAAGTGTGGCAAAGTGCAGCTGCTGAATGCAGCCATAGGCCCTCTAGGAGAAATGGAGTCAAGGAAGATTAACAAGGCAGCAAGTGCTAGTTGAGCAGAAACTGCTCTGAGAGCCAGGAGAGATGAGCTCCCATCCTGGCTCTGCCCCAGCCCTGTTGTGTGAACTTGAGCAAGTCACTTCCATTCTCCTACTGCTTCCAGACTGTGTGTGTTTGTCCAGTGAGTTCTCAGGGCGGGGACTGCCCCTCTGTATGTGTTTGTGCAGCATCCTGCACAATGAGGACCTCATCTTGGATGGATCCTCTAAGTGCTGCCATAATATAAATAACTCTCCTGGACACATGCAATAGACATGTGCTTCCCGGGAATCTCTGTGCCATTCATATAAGGCAGAAGGTGAGGAGAAAGGGCTGGTGCTGGGATGAGAAGGTTTCCAAAGATAAGAAAAGTCATGAAATATAGAAGGAAGGTTCTGAGGCCAGAGCATGAATTTCCTGGCAACTTAGCAAGAGCAGCTCTAATGAGAATGCCTTCTATTTCCCCAGGCCCTCGGCCGCAGGGAGTCCCAGGCACTGCACACACATGAATTCATGAAAACTCACAACAGAGGTGGCAAAACAGATGTAATCCCTGAAAACATGAGCATCCACTAAAAGGCGAAGGGACTCACCCCAAGCCATAGGTAGAAGTCACTCCTCAGCAGCAAGCCAGGACAAAGCACACACGCCCTTCTGGGTGTTGCATAGGTCTGGGGCTGGCTGGTTGCACAAGGAAGAATTTTACTGATAGAGAGACACTGGCAGAGAGTGCTGTGCTCTGACCATCACCAGTGGAGAGCCAAGTGCTTTACAAGAAGGTCGGTAGCGTTTTCCCAATGTATGGCTGAAGAAATTCACTCACAGAGCAGGAAAGTGTGTCGCCCAACATCACACAGCAGCAGAGTCTAGACTAGTGCCCAGTTCTCCTGAGTCCCAGCCTACTGCTCTAGTTGCTAGGCCGTACTGAGAGTGGTTTTTTTCTGTGCATCTCGTACTAGTTCCTGTAAGGGGGTTAACTGCCTGACCACATTACTTACAGTTTGCCTGTTTAGTTTCAAGCTGAATCCATGTATTTTTAGGTTCCAGGTATGAACACCGTATTTATATTTTGTGGTGGGCACATATACCAGCAAGGTGAAACCTTAAAGCCATTTAAGTTACACTGTGTTTTACGTTCCCACATTTTAAATATACCCTTATTAATAGCTGAAATCTGGGGACAGCTAATCTGTTCAAGCCTCACTGAAGTCAGTGGAAGTTTTACCATTGACTGCCAGGGAATCTGAATCAATCCCTTTTGACATATTTCTTCAGGTTAATCTTCTGATTAGAGGATTGGGCATTGGTATCACAAGTATCAGTGTTATGTACTAAATAAGAAACTAACACAGTGAAAATAATTAGTAATGTCATATAATGAACTTCCTGCAAATCCAAATGATACAATTACGGGCGTTGTTAACCTCAGTGTAACTACATTGTAATAGCAGGATAACTACAGCCTAATTAGAGTAATTGTAAAGTGCAACTGAAAACTTGTCATTGGTCAGAACATTCACGATAGGTGAAATCCATCTCCTGGCCTAGGGACTACGCTCCCCCAATTAAATTCTCTTTTGAGAACTTCCTGGAACTGCTCCTCTTCCCAGGGATAAATATCACCTGGTAGGCACCGAAGGAAAAAACCCGGGATGCAAAATCATTTCACTCTCATTTTGCTGTACAAGAAATGTGACAAAGAAGAGCTGTGGAGGGACATGTCAATCTTCCACACCAACGCTGCTCACTGAAAGCCTTGGACCAGCCTGGCATGAATGTCTCAATTTCCTCAACAGGCAACATGCCTCAGTGTGCTAACAGCCAGAGAATGAACCTGCAGCTGCCTGGGAGGGAGGCGAGCTGCACAGGCAGAACAGGGCATCTGTTTTAATGGCAAGTCTTAGTAAAGTCAGAAATGTGTCATTTCCATTTCTGTCCCCATTATCCGAGGCCCCTCCAACTCCATTAGAGCACTCGTAAATACCAGCCCCGTGCTGTTTGGGTAGAGACACAGACAGGCTACAGGGAAGTCAAAAGCTGCAAAGATTGTAACTTTTGCAACTAAGGTAAGAGTGATGTGTTTAGTAGCCAGACCTGAGCCAGGGAAGCAGCAGGAACTGAACAAAGGGCTTCACAGTGGAAAATGTATGCTAGCAGCTACCAATTCCCACCTGTTAACTACTGCGAGCCGGCTGCAGACAGCACCAGGAGTGCCGTTTCCCTGAACTTTGCCCAAGCAGGTGTGCCATTTAGCCATTGTTTACAGTCACTGAAGTGCACACATTGAACCTTTTCCCTAGCAATCTTCTCTAGAAAGCAGCTGCATCAAGTATCAGCAGGCTGTGGCGGGGGAGGAGGGGCTGCTAGAATGGTTGCACTTGGTGCATGAGAACCATGCAGAATGAGACTGTTGTCAGTGCAATGGAAAGAGAGACAACTAGGCAGCCTTCTCTCTAGCTCCTTCCTCAGGGTTGCCCTAAGGACGGATGTCCGGCCCCCGCTGGAAAGGCATGAAAAGTAAGGGGGAAATCCTGGGAATTGCAGTAGGGAAGGCAAGGGAGTGGAGCTGCTGAGTCAGACATGACCGCTGAGAGAGAAGTGGCGAGTCAGCAGTGGGGCAGAGGTGGGAGGTCGCTGGTGCCCGAGTCTGCTACCCTTACACTGAATGGGATCTGAGGGCTCGAGTGTGACTCAGGCCTGGTCTACACTAAACAGTTGGGGCAGGGTGACCCATCTTATTAGCTCATGAGTGTCAAAAATCCCCCCCTATGGCGATGTTGGTAAGTGGACCTAAGTGCCGGTGCAGACAGGGCTGGGGCGATGGAAGAGGGACCTGCCATCCACGCCCCTCCCAGCTCAGGAAGGTGGATTAACTACACAGATGGGACAACCCCTCGCGTCGCTACACTGAGGGGCTACGCTGAAGTGCTGCAGCAGCACCTTTCCCCCTTCACTTAACACAAGAAACAGGCATCACCCCAGGGAATTAACAGGCCGTAGGTTTAAAACAAATGTAAGGGGACTATCGGTCCTTCACTGAAACTCAGTGCGGGGGTTGGTTGCTAGCTCCCAGTATCAAAAGGAAGGGGGAGGGTCGATGGGAGATCAGGACCCTGAGACTGACAGTCCCCAGGAACAATGGGCAGAGGCCACTGCTCCAGGTCAGGGAGAGAGTCAGGAGGCCGGGGGAGCCCTGTCCTCCTGTGAGCTGGAATTGCCTAGGTTAGAGAGTGGGGCCGAGCTGAGGGGAGAGCAGGGCCTGGCCGGCCAGAGAAACAGCCCAGAGGGCTGGAAGTGGAGCAGCAGCAGCGGGCGCTGAGACAGGGTCAGGGTGGAGCTGGGGCTGGAGCTGGGGCTGGAGCTGTCCATTGCCGGTGCGGTGCGCAGCTGGGAGAGCGACAAGGGGACCCTGGCAGAGGGCCCAGCGCAGGGAGACGTCTCAGCCAAGAGGCCCCGGAGGCCAGACCTGGAGGAATCGTAACCCTGACGGGGCGAGGTGACCCTGGGAAGAAGGGTCCTGCACCCAGAGCCTGAGGTGTGTGTGGCCACCTAGAGCAAGTGTCTGACTGCAGCGTCCTGCAGCACAGCCAGGGCCTGGGCAGGGCCTGGACGTGTGAGGAACAGACTGAACTGCCCGGACGTTCAGAGACGCTGGTTGTGACGTTCCAAGCCACAGAGCGAGGTGACGGCTTTCCTGTAGTCCAATCCAGGCTGTGCTCAGATGGTCTGTCTGTTTGAGTTTTGGGCGATGCTGCTTCTATTGAGCAACTGGTGTTTTGAGCCTCTGAGTTGTTCCCAATAACCTTCTGAGACTGTGCTCATGTACTGGCCCATATGGCCTGTAGCTTGCGGCTATGATGCCTGATACGACTTTCCATGTTGTGGGAGGCAGTTATTGGCGGTAGTTGGACGGTGTTCAGTAGGGGGTCTTTCATGATCAGTACTGTCTTCCTTGTGTTAGCCAGTTGGTGGGAGCCCTGCTGCTAGCAGCTGGTTCATCTGTGCTGCTAGGCATTCATGCACTGCTGTTAGTTGTCTTTAGCCAGTAGGTGTGGGTCATGTCTGGTCCAGGTGCTGCCAGCGTCTTCATGTTCTTGACCCGCTGCTGGAATTTCTACTGTGATGGTGACTGGTTTCTGTTCTGGAGATTGCTGTGCTCCGTTCTCAGGGTCCTAAAAGACAGCACTGAGGCACTGATCAGCAGCACAGGAACAGGCACTGAGCACCAGATCCATTGAGCGGGGTCTACCACACTAGAGAGGACCCAAGGTGCAGACTGTGCAAGAGGCCTCAGAGACAGTCCAACACGTAGTGGCAGGGGTAACGATGCAGGCAGGAAACATACATGAATGGCACAACCAGACGTGGCTGGCTGTTGTGTACGTGTGGGTGGGCAGACCTCCCAAGACCAGATGGGAAGATCCACAGAAGGTGGGGAGCGCAGCTGTCTGTGGGACTTCCAGATCCAGACGGACAGGCAGGTACTGGCCAATCAACAGCATCGTGGTAATAGACAAGGAGCAGAAGACAGCGGTGGTGATAGATATAGCAGTGCCAAGTGCAAGCACATCAGGAAAGGAAATATGAGAAGCTGGAGAAGTACCAGAGCCCTGAGAGGACTAGAGAGAATGTGGAAGTGAGGCCAAGTGGTCCCGTGGTGGTAGGAGCAGTCGGGGCTGTGACTCTAAGCTGGTGAGTGGCTCCAACAGACCAGGAACAACATCAGAGCTCTCTGTCCAGAAGAGTGCAGTGCTAGAGAACAGCTAAGATACTGCGAGACCCTCAAACTCCGGCTCTGGTAGTGGGCGTTGGGGTACCATAGGGGTGAGAGGAGAATTTTTTTTTTTTTTATATATATATATATATAAAATTCCCCTCTCACCCCTATGGGTGGTATGTGTCTTCCTCAACCTTGTGCCGTTCAGTGTATGCTGTTCCTACCTGCATCTTACATATATACATATATATATTTGCCTTTATGTTATGTTTGTGCAGAATTAAGTCTGTCACAAGGGCCCTTTACCCCTGTTCCCATCCCAAAAGCCGAGAGTTTTTTCTGACATCTTGTACATTAGATTAGAAATCCAAGGCCTGTGTCCCCCTACCCACCAGGTGCTCTGCCAAGTGAAGGCCCCAGGTTCAAGCTGATGGGAAAAAGACAACTATGGAAAAGAAAATATCTTTTTTTTGAGATTTTATTTTGCTATTTTCAGTGAAAATCAGAAATAAAAATGTTCTCAGTTTCTAAAAGGATTTGGTTACAAAAGAATTTATTTTTCACCTCTCCTCTCTTTTATTTTACTGGGGTGGGGGAGAATAGAAAATTTGGACCAACAACATGAAAGATTTTATTTTGATCAAACAACCATTTTTCGCTGAAATTTTTTTTTGACCAGAAATGTCACCCAGCTCTGCACCATACCCACTAAGGGGGTAGGTTCAGCAATCTGGTGAGTTTATGCAAATGATATAGTACACTAATTTACATATTGATGAATATGTATTACATGTGTGTTATATATCCCCCTCTCCCCACCTTGTCACGGCAGTTTTCCCTGGCTTCCCCACTTGAGATTCCCCCAAACCTTTTCTCTCTGCTCCCCCAGGTACCCTTCTCTGGCTGGCTCCCCACTCCTCCCTCAAGCTCCAGTCTGGCCTGCACATTGTGCTCCTTCACCACCCCGGAGCTGTGCTTACCATGACCCCGCTCTCCCCGTCACACTGCACAGGTCTGGAGCCGTATCTCGGGGGGCAGGGGAGGGGGGCTCTGCTCCAGGCAGGTGAGGTGGAGAGAATCTGGGAGGACTCCTATGGGTTAGGGCAAGATTTCCATTGGCAGTTATGTCAATGGGATTTAGGCACCTACTAGTCATTTATGCTCTTCAGAATACCCCCTTCGAACCCTAGAGATGCTGCCTAGGGCCATTCCGCCATGCAGCTCCCACCTCCGCCTGTCTGTGCGCATGGGAGGCAGAAGCTGCTGGTCACAGGGTTGCCAGCTTTCTAATGGCACAGAACCGAACATCCTTGCCTGGCCCCCTTTCCCGCCCCTTCTCTGGGGCCCTGCTCCCCACTCGCTCCAGCCACCCTCCCTCCATCACTCGCTCGCCCCCACCCCCACCCTCACTCACCTTCACTGGGCTGGGACAGGGGGCTGGGGTGCAGGAAGGGGTAAGGGCTTCAGCTGGGGGAGTGGATTCCAGGCTGGGGCCAGAAATGAGGGGTTCAGAGTGCGAAAGGAGGCTCCGGGTTGGGATAGGGAGTTCAGGTGCGGGGGCGGGGTGAGGGCTCCAGTTGGGGGTGCAGGCTCTGGGGTGGGGCCAGGGATGGGGGGTTTGGGGTGCAGGAAGGGGTAAGGGCTCCAGCTGGGGGAGTGGACTCCAGGATGGGGCCAGAAATGAGGGGTTCAGAGTGCAAGAGAGGGCTCTGGGCTGGGTCAGAAGGTTAGCGTGTGGGAGGAGGTGAGGGCTCCAGCTGTGGATACAGGCTCTGGGGTGGGGCCAGGGGTGAGGGATTTGGGGTGCAGGAAGGGGCTCCAGGCTGGGGCAGGGGGTTCAGGTGCAGGAGGGTGTGCAGGCTCCAGGAGGGAGTTTGGATGTGGGAGGGGGCACAGGGCTGGGGCAGGGGGTTGGGGTGCAGGAAAGGGTGTGGGGTGTGGGCTCTGGGAGGGGCCTCAGGGCTGGGGCAGAGGGTTGCAGTGTGGGAGGGGGTGCAAGGTGCAGGCTCTGGGAGGGAGTTAGGGTGCCAGAGGGGGTTCTGACCCGGGGCAGGGTGTTCAGAGTGTGGGCTCTGGCCAGGCAGCGCTTACCTCAGGCAGCTCTTAGTCAGTGGTGCAGCAGGGCTAAGGCAGGCTCCAGGGCCGGTGTAACCACTAGGTAAACTAGGCAGCCACCTAGGGCACCAAGATTTGGGGGCTCCAAAAAGCGGTGTCTGGTGTCACAGGAGTCAGCTGACTGGGGTAAGGTAGGGAGCGAGGCCTCCATAACAAACCTGCCCCCATAGTGAGGGGCACCACACAGGATGGTCAGTGGGAGCCTGTGGCGGAGCAAGGAGGAGACACCCGGCTGGGCGCTGCGACCAGCGCGGCCGAGGGACGGAGCCATTGAGGGAGGCAGGACACGGTCCTGAGCTCAGGTGAGCTTCGCCTCCAACACGCCGCACCTAGGGCCAGGTGCAGCTGCTTCCTAGGGCGAGGGAAAGTGAAACTAAACCCCACAGAGAGACGGAGGGGAAAGGGCTGGCGCAGGTGCTGCTTCCAAACACCGCCCTCCCTGCCCCCCGTGGCACTGTGCCAATGCGAGCAGGGCTGGTTTTATGACCTGTGGGGCCCGATTGGGATACTTGGTGGTGGTCAGGGACTTCGGCGGCACTTCGGCAGCGGGGGGTCTGCTCCGGGACTTCCACGGCACAGAAGGACCCCCCCGCCGCTGAAGACTCCCGGAGCGGGGCCCCTGCTGCCGAAATGCCACCAAAGACCTCCAGAGCAGGGTCCCCTTAGGCGCGGTACCCTCTTCAGCGTGGGACTCGATTCCAGGGAGTTGATGGAATCGGCATAAAGCCGGCCCTGAATGCGGGGAGCCGGCCCTGATCCTCAGGGAGATCCTAGCCTGCTCCCTGGGAAACCCCGGCTCTGCCCTCCTTGTCCCTGGGTTTCCCCCGGACGGCAAAGTACTCGGAGCCTGGGAACGTTTAGAGACCTTGAGAGTTGGGGGCATTCTCAGCCTCCTCCTTGCTTATAGGTTCCACCGGGCCAGAAGGGACCATTGTGATCATCTCCTCTGACCCCCTCGTATCAATTCTAATGAACAATGACACATTATGCAGGATTCATTTTTGAAAGTTTATAATAAGCGATGCTCTGAGGGGAGGGGTGGGGAAGAGGGGCACAAGGTGGAAGTTTTGCCTAGGGTGCAAAATAACCTTGCACCAGCCCTGGCAGGCTCACTGTCTGCGCTCGCTCCGCGCGGCTCCCAGAAGCAGCTGGCATGTCTGGCCCCTAAGTGGAGGCATGACCAGGCAGCTCTGTGTGATGCGTGCTGCCCACACTCACCGTTGCTGCCCCTGCAGCTCCCATTGGCCACGGTTCCTGGCCAATGGGAGTTGCTGAGCTGACGCTTGAGGCTGGAGCAGCACGTGGAGCTTCCCTGGCCTTCCCTGTGATGAGTGGCAGCAGGGATATGCCGACTACTTCCGGGAGCCACGCGGATCCCAGGCAGGCAGCCTGCCCTAGCCCCGCTGGGCTACTAACCGGACTTTTAACAGCCTGATCAGCAGTGCTGACTGGAGCTGCCAGGATCCCTTTTCAACCGGGCGTTCCAGTTGAAAACCGGACAATCTGGCTGTGAATGGGGAATCCTGGCTATGAGAAGGCAGAGGCACATCAGGACAGGGGAGTCTGACTGCCAAGTGCTGGGTGCCCAGAGTGCCCCTGGTTCTGAGTGCCGCTGGCTTTGTGCTCGGAGCTGCACCAGGGGCTGTTGGCCTGGCCAGGGGCCTTCTCCTGCTCTTGTTAGGCCCCGTTGTGGCTGGTTCCTGGGCAGATGCACAGCTGAGATGGAGGGAACAAGCACCTGCCCTCCTTGTGCCTCATATAGGGGCTGCTCCCTGCTAGTGCCCTCTGGGGAGGCAGCCACTCGGAACAGGGTAGGCGGAAGACAGGGCCTTGCCCTCTGACCCTCTCTCTGCAGCTGGGTGGCATGGTGGCAGGTGGCATTGTGCTTGCCCACAGCCCTGCTGGAGCAGCTGGTTCTGCCCTGCCCCTCCTCCCTGAGCTGTGGTCACTAGGCATGAGCGAGCATTTTGAAAGCAGTGACAGATCAGAACCAAAGGCCAACAGCACCTGGGGCCCAGATCTGAGCTTCCTGGCTGCTCTCTATCTAGCCAAACAAACCTGGGGAGACACAGACCCCTCTGAGTGGTGGGGTCTGAGCCAACTCCATGGCCAGGCTGTGACGAAGTGGGAATGTTCTTGCTGTGTTATGTGAATGCTGAGTGGGGAGTATTGACCTGGGAAGTTTGCAGGGAGTTGTGCTGGGACTGCCTTGGGAAAGGGAGGATACCTGAGCACATAACCTAAGAACCCAGCAGGGGAGTTGAAGGCCAGGTGACACCTCTGCCCCGGACACTGGACAAAGGCTGGGGGAGGGGCCAGGGGGAGGCTGAGTGAGATGCTGAAGGGAGTTTCAGTTTTGGAAACTGGCTGGGAAATGGAGAGGGGTGCCCCGACGGGGTTTGGGCTTCCCAATGGGGCTATGGCCTCCCTGGGGGCCCCAGATGAACCTAACTAAAGGGGGTCCTGTTGTCTGTATTGGCAAGACCTGTTTTGGACTGTGTTCCTGTCATCTAAATAAACCTCTGTTTTACTGGCTGGCTGAGGGCCATGTCTGACTGCGAAGTGGGGGTGCAGGACCCTCTGGCTTCCCCAGGACCTCACCTGGGCGGACTCACTGTGGGAAGTGCACGGAGGGGCATATGCTGAATGCTTCTAGGAGAGACCCAGGAAGGTGAAGTCGTGTGAGCTTCTTGCCCTGAAGACAGTCTGCTCCAAAGGAGAGGAGGCTCCCCAAAGTCCTGACTGGCTTTGTGGGGGGCAGTTCCAGAGCGTCACCCAGGGACTCCGTGACACAGGACCATCTCCATTCTCATTGGCTCCTGCAAGGTAAAGGGGACACACCAGTATGAGGGAGCTGCGCTCCCTACAACCGCAGACATTGGTATGGTATGAGGGGATGGGTGGTGACTGGAGTGCACCATGCTCAGCTATTCTCAGGTGGCGGATGGCCTAGACAGCGGCCCAGATTCTGCTCTAGCTTGTGCCTTCCCACATCCCTGCACTGAAGGCGTGAATGGAGCAGTGAGAGCTCAGAAGGTCCCTGGGCTGGCAGTGTGAAACTGTGCCCAGCTCTCTGAGTGGCCTGAGTTTTTGACGTGCCAGTGCCCCATGGTTTCCATATGTCTCCAGCCCCTTTAGCAGCACCCCGTTGGGTCACTGCTGGAATCCCAGGGGGTGAGACAGCACCTAGGCTATGAAAAGTGAGCAAAAGAAAGAGCAACAGGCCAAAGAGGCAAGTTCGAGGTGTAGCATTTGTCTGGGGATGGCCGAAAGGGTGAGTGGGGAAGCAGGGCCAGCTCAGATGCAGAGGAGCCTCGGTTGAAGGGAGCGTGGGAGAGCATTTGGCTAGCAGGGGCCTAACCACGCTTTCTGATAACATCCCCTCGTCTGTCCTCAAGGGCATAGTGGCAGCGCTGAGCTTCTGGCTGGCAAAGAGCTGATTAGCTGCAAATTCCAACCGTTACAGATGCAGTCTGTGTGGGTAAAATGAGGGGTGTAAGGCATGAGATTCTCCCTCCTGTATGTTTCTTGACAGGTGCGGGGGAGGAATGGGAGTATTGTGCCTTTAGGGTAACATTTCCCCTGCCCCCTCCTCATCAGGACATCAGTTAATAACCAGAAGAAGTGACGGGGTGACTGGGAGTAACTGGCCTGCATCCAGGTTTGTCAGCATGAGAATCTCTCTCGATTTCAGATCCTACCCATAACATTTAATCATTCCCTAGTCATTCCCAACCGGCCACACACATCGCCTCGTCTTTCTGTCCTGCGTGGCTCTCAAAGCTGGGGCCCAGCTTGCCGCCTGTTCCCAGGGGTCGCAGGGGCAGCCCTGGCTCAGGACCCTGCTTGCTGGGAGGTGCAGGGGGGACATGCGGGAACAGGGAGCAACTGGAGCTGGGGACCCTCCACTCAGCTATCTCCTGTGGCAGACACATGGAGTGCATTAGCAGGCTCTCAGTACAAGTTTGATTGATGGGGGAGGCATTCTAACTGACTATCAAAGCATGCCTGGTATGTGAGAAGCAGACCCCAATTAGTGGTGCCTTTTTAAAGGCTGCCTTGTTAAGCAGGGAGTAAGGGAAAAGAATGAAATTGGCCAGAAAACATGGAGCTATTTAACCTTAATTAGAGGGAAGGTGTGGGCTTTGTGAAAAGGCCATTTCTGAAAGGGATTTTTCTCCCTGGGTACAAAGAGATCCTGCCTGCTTGTTATAGACTTGTTAGAATTTATAAGACTGGGCAGGAGACTAACTTGTAGAAATGCCTTTTATACCACTTGAATGTGTGGCTTGCTTATTATACGCTGCCATGCTGCCATGATGGCTGGTGGAGAGGAGGGGAGCGAGCAACCTTGCCAACTGGCTATAAATTTCATGAACATCATAAATGTAAGTGCTTTCTGGAGAGCTGTACAGATTGCACATAAAAGTCCCCCTTCTGTCCCTGTAAACTGAAAAGAGGCTTTCTTGGCAAATTAACCGTTGTAGATAGCACTCCGTGCTGAGCGAGGACGCAGAAAGGCTACAAATCCAGAGCTACAAAGTCACAATCGCAAGGGGAGGTCTCCAGCGGGTCTTGGTGACTCCACTCCCATGGCAAGAGTTGGTAAGTGACGGACAGAGGCAAGGGGGCTGCAGCCCAGCATCTGGGACAACATCATCCAGGGTGCTGGGGTCAGTTCTCTGGTGAAAGTCCCTGCGCTGAGCCCTGCTAGCAAGTCCCTGGGAGGGCAGAACATGGCACACTCTGAGCCAGGACAGGCAGCTCCTGCCTTGTCACTGCACAGATCGGAGCAAACAGATCGGGATGTTCTAGCTAGACCACATGCAGCAGAGGAGGCCATGATGGCGGCAGTAGGTTTAGGGTTACCCCATTGCCATTCCTGTCTCTCTTTGCCAGGCTGGGTGTCAGAGGATTTAAATGGTTGGCTGGGAATCTCATCCGGTCTTAGGACATTCACAAGTGATAGGGGATGCTGCTATTTTTATTTTAAATGTTGCCACTTTCCTGAGATATCAGTGCGGATGGCGCAGAAACGAGTAACGCCCCGTGGGCATTACTTGAGGCAGCGTGACCCAGTGGATAGGTCACTGACCTGTGAGGTAGCAAGCCTGAGGGGTAACCCTGCACTGCCACTGACTTGCTGGGTGGACATGGGCAAGTCACTTATCTCAGTGCTTCTGTTTCCCCTCCCACCCTGTGTCTGTTTAGACTATGAGATTTTGGGGGCAGGAACTAGCTGTGTACAGGATCTACCACGCTGAGGTCTGCAGGGACTGCTAATAGTATAAACCAGGCAGAGACCTGCTGCAGTTCAGGTTTTATGTATTGGCTAATGAGGGGCACATGCTCTACTCCCTGCTGTGCCTGAGGGACCCTGTTTTTGGTGCCCTTGTGTGATCACGGGACCCCACACTACCCACAGGGCAATGGGAAAGGGCCACAGAGAGTCATTTTCTTCTCCAGCTGAACAAGGAACTTTATTGGAATGAGGAATACAGCTTTATCCCTAAAGCTGCTCCCTCTCCATCTCCACTTTGCTAGAGCTTCTGCAAGGACTTTCCCCAGCCCTCTTTGCACCTGGCTTTGGCTACAGATTTAAAGAAACAGTGCCCATCTCCTTGCAGATTCCGGCTGTGATGGTTGAAGCTCTGCACTCGGCTGGCTTCCGCTGCCTTTCTGCCTATGTGGGTTCAAGTTCCCATCGCAGTACCAGATGATTTTACTTTGGTGCCATAAGGAGCACAAAGATCATCTGATGACTACACAGTAGGAGCATTTAAAATAGTCTAGGCAAGCACAGAGCAGGACACTCTGCTACTGGCCACCTGAGCCCAGGGCCACCCTGTGAGTGCACAGACAACTGGAAGGAGGCACTTTAAAGCATAACATGATGACTATATCCATTTGACTAATTCACTGGGGTAGGTGGGAAGGGGGGATCAGAGCTTGCAACTGACAGTGCACCAAGTTCTCTGGGATTATTCATTGGCAGGCAGCATGGGAACTTGTTTGGGCAAAGACGTGAATCTCTATCCCCGAAGAACATTAAGCGCTGAGTCAGAATCAAAACATGAGCAGCAAAGATGCGCTTGGGCTGAATGCAGGGGGCCTGTTCCCACCCCAGCATGCACAGAGCGATGGGTCTCTGCTGTCAGAAGCTCCCAGCCAAGACAAGCTTAACCAGGATGAGCCTCCTTTTTGACTGCTGCCCATGGTCCGAGGGGTCTGGCCTCCAGATGGGTGACGCCACACATGCCTGTGAGGTCAGCATGCAGCACAGAGCTTCCTCGCTTTGCTTTTTACAGAGACGTTTGCATCCTCCCCTCGCGTCACAGTTGGCTGGTCAGATTCCAGTTTCTCCTAACTCCAGACCAGCTCAGTTTGGTCTTCTCACACGGAGCTTGATCATATGCAGTCTCGTAAATTTCAGCCGCACGTTCCCAAGGGACGTTAGATTTATCGCTCTCTCTGCCTTTGTAGAGCACTTTGAGATGTTCAGAGGAAAAGTGCGATATAAGGACAAGTATTATCCTTGTTAATGACACAGCATCTCTGACAACTACTTTAAGACACTTAACACATTTCCATGGGCTGTGAAATCCAGAGCCACAGTCCTTGATGTTATCATAAGAGACATTACATTTGTGAATATGAATAAATTCTGCTGACCACAATGAGCCACTGTTTCTTGCATCCACTACAGTGTCTTGTCTGGCCAGAGGATAGAGAATCACTTTGGTGCACCTGGGCGATTGTGCAATGGTCTCCCCTAGGACCAGGGGGATCCGAGCTAGGGATCAGAAGCCTGTGGGCAGCAGTAGCAGGATCCAGGGCTGCTATAAGGCTTCAGCCTGGAGAACGCTATGGTATAAATGTCTCCCTAAGGCTTTGCCGCTTGGATCTGGCATCCAGCTAGCAAATGAATTGCAACAGGTTTTCAGTCTGCCATGAAGCACCATTCCTCCTGCTGAACTTTGTGAACAAAGCGGAGGGGCTCTTTGACACAGAAGGCCAGGTTTCAGAGCCAAGCTCTGAGTCGCTCCTGTCCCCATCTGCGGTGTGGGCTTTAGCTGTCAGGATCAGCAGAGCCTTGTGGGTCTAGCTATGTAAGAGCCAGGACTCTCAGCAAGGCCACATGCCCTCAGATAAAAGGGTGGCACGAGGTAAGAGAAGCAACCTGACACAACCTGCTAAAATCCAAAGGGAAAGGCATGTTCCCTGGGACTGAATACCAATTCCAATGCAGATAGCTCATCTCTGATCCCAATTTATTACTGGCAATCACAGCATGTTACTGACAGTATCTGCAAAGTGTTAAATTAATGCAGCACATTTCACCTACAGCAGGGTTCATTTAACTCTATTCATTAAGAAATTTCGGATCCACTCTCTGCATTGTGGGGGACCAGAGAGCCTTGTACTTGTTAAATTTTATCTCGTTCCCCTCCTACACTGGCCATGCCAGCTAATGGAGTGGCCAGCTCCAGTCCCTCCTGTCTATGGTGTTAATGCAGCCAAAGGCCTTGTCCACACACAAACTTGAATGGGTTTAATTCCATTTTAGTTAACAGGTACAAACCTCTGTGTGGACACTCTGATTTAGTGTATGAATGATTCATTGTGATTCAGCTTAACTGAGTTCCCCACTGATCTAAGATGAACTGAACAACTCAAAATGTGAATGTCCCCACAGCCTTGGCACCAGTTTAACTAAACTGATTTTTAATAAAAATCTCACGTAAAAGTGGTGCAACCTTGTGTGTAGACAAGCCCTAAAGATGTGACGTTAAACTGATGTAGCTAAACTGTGCAACTTTGAGTGTGGACACTCTGACGTGTTTAGCCCCGGTTTGTGTTGGTTTAGCTTATCTAAGCCAGCTAAACTAGTTCAGGTAACATTGCATTGCAAGGCTTGTGTCCTCACAGCACTGTGCTGCATCAGATTAAACGTAGTGCGCAGTGGGTAGGGATCCAAGGTCCCTTGCAGAGCTTCTGACTGCACTGCATTCTGGGAATATTCCTGGTAACCCCTAGAGTCCAGAAGAATTGTAAGAGTTGGGGTCAAACACCCGCCATCCCTCCCATTGTAACTGTAACTCCTCCCAGGCCTTCTGAGTAATATCGCTAGAGGGAGGGACAAACGGCACTGGGAGGTTAGCCCTCTCTTTGTCCAACATGAGTCTTTTCAGTCTTTAGACTGGAAAAAAGTTGACCAATGACTGATGAATAGCGAATGGAAAATTCGGGCCCAGTCCCACCAAGCGCAACAGTGGTGGCACCACACACCGGAGCAAGGATATGTGTGATCACAACAGCTTGCAGACTCGGGCCTTGGCTGCACAGCAGCACAGATTCCCTCTTTGCAGGGAGGCTCGATCCTCTGTTTCAAGGGTATCTGTGTATGGAGAACCACAAGGCTGGAGCATGGCTGCACCAACAAGGACATGCCTGGGGTACCTGCCAAGGTGCCAAGGGCAAAATCAGTGAGCCACCAAGGGCACTTCCAGCAGCAAGAGAGAGTCCTGGGGCCCCTTGGAGCCCCAGGTCTCAGCCTTGCCCTCCTGACTGGTCAAAGAAAGGGGACCAGGAGGCAGCTGAGCTCTGAGGGCCATGCCCTGAAGTTCTCTGGAAGGGAAAGCTCCCCTCAATCTCAGCATCCCACTCACTGCGATGGCCAGAGTAAGGGCTACCTGAGGCAGCCTTTACAGACCCATCCAGCCTTTGCCCCATGGTCTAAGGTACTTGTGTGGCCCCCCAACACGCCTCACAGCCCAAGGGAGGCAGGGCAGTGTGGTACTCCCATTTCACAGAGGGGCACCGAGGCACAAAATTACTTGCCTGAAGGAAGTCTGGAGCAGAGGGGGGTGTCAAGTATCAGGTGAGCACCCCAGTCACTGCACCAGCTTCCCTCCCTTCGACAACCCCTGCCATTTGGATTAAGGGGGCTGGGAGGGAGGTTCCTCTTCACTGCTTCCTGGAAAGCTGAGGGGCCAGGGACCAGACCTTTCTCTGGCACTGTGGCCACAGCAGCTTCCCCTGCAAGGAGTCAAACTCTTGCCATGAGCCTGACCCCCTTTAACAGCTTGGCTTCCCAAAGCAGGTGCAGCAGGGGGGGCTGAGCTAGCGAAGCAGCCTCATGTGCCCTGCCTCTCTCCAGCTCGCTCCCCGGGATGCCGTCTGATCTGTCCTGGCTCAGATCATTCCCACATGCTGTCCTCTCTGCCCCCCTCATTGCATGTGCCAGGGACTAGCTGCCCCAGCGACCACACGGCCCAGGAGACCAGGTTTCTGCTCTCAGCCTGTCCTGGGCTGGGCTCTGAGTGACACAGAACGGAGGGTACAGCAGGCCAACATCACGCGCAGCTCCCTGCTACAGTGACACTCACACACCCTCTGACCCGGGGCTTCCCACTTCCAACACAAGCCCCCTTATTCCCACTGCACCCTCCAAGACCCTCGGCATAAACCCTAACAATCCTCCTGCCTAGGGGTACGTGTCTGGGGCCCCACGGCGGGATTGTGACACCTGCTCAGGAATGAAGGCTGCCTCAGTGGAGTCCCAGTGAACTTGGCCTTCCATGGGAAAGAGCAGCTGGAGTTGTGTCATAGCACAGGCTGGGCTGGCACGAGTGGGGTCTGTACATGCTGCCAAGACTGTATCTGTCTCTCTGCCCCTCTGTTCCTGGTTTGCAGCCTCACCTGCGTGGGGCAGGGACCCAGCAATGTCCCAGTTCGAGTCACAGCTCTCAGGCCGTGCTGTCGAAGGGAGTTTGGGTTTCAGCCCACACCCCACTGACAACACCCCCTGTCCTCAGGCTTTGCCATTACATGGTATTAGCAATGCGCATCACTGCTGAAATGTAAACTGGAGCATGCGGCCCTCCCGCGGCACCTTGCAAGGTGGTGGCAGCAGAGCGTGGGCCAGAATATCAAGGCACAGTCTATGGGGGAGAACGAGCAGCCAATGCCTGCAAGTGCTGGCGACCCCTGGGCAGCTCACGGAGAACAATCGACTCTGAGATTTGTGTCTGACGAGTGGCCTGACAGGCTGACCCCTCTCGAGAAGGATGACAGCTCCCGGGTCTGCCTCTCTGTGCACTGACAGCTCAGGATGGCTGCAGTCGCCTTGGCAGGATCTCTGCCCCATCTGTTAGATCTCATGGAGGCCATTCAAAAGAACAATCTGTGGCTGGGAGGCCACTGGCTTCATTGACATTGGAGGCCCCTGACTTCAGCCTGATATTCCATGGGGGGAGGGGGCTTTGTGGGCTTCCTGCCTCATCCCTGCCCTAGGCGTGGAACGATGCAGATAAGCAGATGCTGACAAATCCACTGGCAAGACCTCTGGGAGGGAAGGGAAAGCAGTGATGTGCGTCCGTAATATTGGTGGTTTTTTAAAGCCCCAGCTCCCGGAGACGTGGGTGGATGAGAATGTTTCAGGTTTGGAGGGTCTAGCCCTCCTGATGGGAAAGCACAACCCCAGGGTGACCGAAAGGAAAGGAAAATGAATCCAAAATGTCCCTTGATTTTTAGTCCCACAATTCTGGGGTTTGCCTCATGCTGTTTGACCACGTGGGGCTGGTGACACTGGGAAAGGCATGTGGTTTGGGGCCCAATCTTGCCCTGGGGGGAGTACCAGGCATAGCAAATTGAACCCTTCATAGAGATCTGGCCACATGAGTGTGCCTGAATGCAGGAAGACTCTGGGCAGCAGAAGGCTGTGAGGATGGCATTGCTAACAAGACGAGAGGGCAAGCAGTGCTGTAACCTAGAGATGCCTTCCCTCTGTTGCACAGGGTGAGAGGCACAGTGTCCCTGGGTAAGCTGGCAGTGCTCCACGTGGACTTTCTGGGGCTGGGTTCCAGCGCGGCAGCCTCCTCCCAAAGAGGGTGTTTGCTGGGAAGGGCAGAGGGTGGGCAAGAGGCTGCTAGGCCTGACACAAAGATGCCAGCGCAGGACTGTGGCTTTTCCCGGTATTATTGAGCGCTGACAATGGCTCTGGAGTGACCCCAGTGGGAGTCTATTCCACAAGAGCAGAAGGGTGTCCCAGTCCTGCACGCTCTGATGTGGGGACCTTTTATAGTCCGAACTGACTGAGAGTGGGTTGGGTCAGGGTGTGAAACCCAAATGCAGCTCACTCAGGGGCCATCACTGCTGCCCTCTGGGAAGGAAACATGAGAACTGGCCACCTGCAGTGGCATGTGGGCAGCATTGGCACAACGCACAATAAGTGGGGATATCCTGCAAGCAAGGTTGATTTCACAGGGACTTTCAGGCTGCTGCCCGGCCCTGCAGAGTATCACATTCCAGTATCATGGTGAGTCTGCGGCAAACCCTGCACCGCAGTGGGACTGGACAAGGCGAGCCTAGTCCACAGGCCTGCCTTGTGGCAAGGTGGATTTTGTGCAAGATCAGGATGTCTCTGTCAGGTAGATATTATGCATTTCCCAAATTGGTACGTGTGCCGAATGAGGTATTTACTTGACAGCCCATAGCGCCGGTGACAGATTGTGAATAGAAATGCACTGAAATACATCTGCTCTGCAGACTGAGGCTTGGGATTTACAGGGGAAAAGCTGCCCGTGGCCAGCAGAGAAGCACAGGGGTCTGAGGACCCCACTAATGGGGTGGGAAAGAGACACACACCTCACAGGGAAAGGCCCTTCCTGGAGACTGACCCAGGGCATGGGGCTGTTGGGAAGCAATAGGTGTGGGTTTTATAATTGCAGGAAGAAGGGTTTCTTTATAAAGACAGAACAGGCTAGACCATGATCGAGCGCCTTGTGGCCTGCAGGTACCCCAACATGCTAAGATGCTGAGCACACGCAACCTGACCAAGTGCAGATGTAGGGAAGCCCACTTCAGCCCCTAGACAGGGCTCTAGCACGCTGGGCTGGCTCCCCCACTGGCCGCCAGCAGGTAGCTTCACTGCAGTCAGTGACTGTGACGATGTGGTTCTGGCGGGACCCAACTGAGAGTGCCAAATCAGGATCAATTGCTCAAACAGGGCAGTCTCAGCCCTAGGCTGGGGTTTTTCCACCTCTAAGGCAAACCAAACCAGCCAGACAAAAATGACTTCGGTTTCACTCCACTGGCTAACCACAAGTCACACAAGCAATTTCCTTAGACACTCCAGTCTCCCAGTATCCCCACCAGTGCCACCCGTCCTGTTTGTGGTACAGATCGATGTGGTTAGCTGAGCCCGATGTGGTCCACGCACCCACGGGAGGAGAGGGGGACAACCTTTAAACCCCCTCTGACTAAACTACATCCCCCTGCAGTCCTTAACCCACTGATCTGGAATATCTCTCTCCACCACGTGAGGGTCACCCTAGTCCGACCATTGGACCCGGCCTGCTTGCCTATATCATGACTATTTTTGGCTGTGTAACCATTAGATTGAGTGATGTACCCTCACTGCTCCTCCTACTATACTTTGCCCCAACCCACCGTCACCCGCATTGGGGACACTTACAGACTGTACTGTACTATTGGCTAACCCATCACCATAAATACCATCGTCCCCCATACTCTGTATGTATGCCCCCGATGACTAATGTACTGACATGACCAAACTTCTGTGTATCATCTTTCATTACAATATATCTCTATAAACATATTGAATTGACCTGCGGGTCTGTGGGGGTGGTCCTTTGGATCGAGCAGGAAGGGAAAAAAAAACCTTTTTCTTTTACTGGGGTGTGGTTTTCATAACCATTCATCCC